>NW_007380551.1:0-708 GCF_000475195.1 Diaphorina citri
GAAACAAGCTGGGTCCGTCCCTCCGGGAATTTTTTAGCCCGTAGTTTATTCGATCGTGGTTAAAGAAATACCTAATATGTACCTACCTAATTTGTTTATATTCAGTTCATTATTATTATTTTTATAGATTTGATTTTTTATTTTTCTTTCATGTAATGATTTAAAATCAAGACTAGAGCCCATTCTTCCTCTTAATGTTTCCTAATATGTGATAATGTTTAAGTCACCCATCCATTTATTGGCCTTGCTCGGCGTAGCTTAACATAGATGACGCTGAAACCGGTCTTAAATTAACGACTGAAGTGTTATCTAAAACTTTCTCGCTTTGAGTTCATAGGTCGTCGCGACAAATTTCAAGATTAGAGCTCATTTGTGTGAGAAAATCTGAAAAAAATCCCCCAAAAACCAGTTTTTTGGCTTTATGGTTTTCTGGACAAATTTTGCACCACCACTTTCGTGTTCCTGGTAAAAAGACCTTTAATTTGATATATAGGTCGTTAGGTCGACCAGGTTTGGATAATAATAATAATAATAATAGTGCTTATTTATACTGCTCGCATAGGACTGAAAAGTCCCTTTACTCCAGCAGTAGGCTACCACTATTATTGTGGTCAAATTCTCAAATTATATTGAGGATAAAATTCCATACCTCGGCTGGGATTGAACCCACGCCCTCCTGTTTACCAGGCGAGCGCCTTAACCACTACA
>NW_007380551.1:1115-22506 GCF_000475195.1 Diaphorina citri
GACAAGGATGCGACACGAAACTTTTGGTTAAGATCGGTGCATTGGTTGGCGGCATTTTACCGCTTTTTGGCGGTTTTGTGACAAGAGTGAGACACGAAACTTTTGGTTAAGATCGGTGCAACGGTTGGCGGCATTTTACCGCTTTTTGGCGGTTTTCGGTGTAATTTAACAATATCTCGGGCAGACGGTATGAGCTAGAGACTTGAAATTTAGTATGGAGTTTACAAATGTGACAAGGATGCAACTCAAAACGTTTGGTTGAGATAGGTGCTGCGAGGTATAAGCTAGAGACTTGAAATTTGGTATGTAGTTCACAAATGTGACAAGAATGCAACACAAAACGTTTGGTTGAGAATTCTTTGGTACCCAAATTTGGTATGTAGTTCACAAATGTGACAAGGATGCAACAGAAAACGTTTAGTTGAGCGCTTGGTGGTATTTTGATTGGCTTTTGGACGGATTTCGACCGTTTTTTAGCGTTTTTCAGCTATACCGACTAAACGGTTAGAGATATGGTAAAAGTTAGGGTAAAATAATACTCAAATAAGCATCATTCAATAGGATAAGGAAAGTCGTGTGATGTTCACACATATAAATCAGATTTTTATTATTTCCATTTATATATTTTTTTTTTTTTTGGTAAACCCAAATTTTCCACGTGGTACCTATAGGTAGGTAATGTTCATTGCTATAATAAATAAAAAAAAACTAATAAATTCGTACCTACCTATAAGTAGGAAGAAAATATATAATAAACACATTATCAATTTACATCTAAGAAAGTAAATTTTACAATTTATAAAGAAGAAGAAAAAATACATCGAGAAACATTAACAATCCTAATTTTTCACGTTGGACAATCCTAATTTTTCACGAAAAAAAAAGAAGTTTCAAAATTTTCAAAGACATAGATTGCTCCCGGAAGTCGGAATATAACTTGAGTTACTTTGTAGATAGGAAGATAGGCTACTATGTATTTACCAGATAGGTAATTATAATTACCAATTATAAAATAATACTTCAGACATCGGAGGCTCATAGTTTGGGGTTAGGTTACTTATTATTCTTATTTAAATTAAATAAATACCTAGAAATAGGATATTCAACTTTCATATAATTCACTGGAGTAATGTGTAGACTCCTACTGCGAACTAGGTAGGTACCTAGGTATTTTATGCAAATATCTAGGCAAAACTTGCTCTTTTTCCATAGTTACTGTGAGTACCGTGTGAAAAGTTAGTGTTAATATAAATTACTTTTAAAGTCCTAGGTACATAGGGAGGGATCTGACTTGAGTCCCGACTGTGATATCCGAGTTGCGTCCGTCCGATTTGGGTCCCATTTCCGAAATTTATCATCCGAGTTGCATCCCTGAGCTACCTGAGCTAGAACTATGTACTTTATATACTTATCCTAGTTTGAAGGTATACATGTAGTACAGGGTGACAAAAAAATATTTAGTCATTCATGAATATTAGCGGATGTAGCAAAAGCACTCACCACTTAAATGAACCAACATTAGTGGATGTGCCAATAACACACAAGTATTTTGACAAATAAATATTAGTAGATGTGCTAAACGTACCGGGAAATTTTTTTCTATTTGAAAATCTCTTCTTCATCCTCCAACTCTGTTTCGTTCAAAGCCTTTTCCTCTCCCCTGACATTGATGGCTGAGATTGAACCCACGCCCTCCTGATGACCAAGACCATTACACCACCGAGGCTGGAATTGGTACTTTAAGAAGGAAAATACTCAGTTCAACAATTTTATTGTGTACCAAGAGATAAAATTCTTTGAAGAACTCTTGGGCAAATGTGTAGAGTCCGCCACTGGTTGCAGCAAGCTGTTGTGGTTGAAATACTAAGGGGAATAACCGGTGAATGTCCTCCTGGGGCCAAGGTCAGTCATGACTCTCAGCTTAGGTTTGAGATCAGTGCACTGCAATTTTATATCATCTTGTGCCATGGCTTGCTTGGTATCTATCTCTCTACCATCGAGTTACCATCGCGAGTTCACTTTTTTTCATCTAATGGCGAAGAAGCAAAGTATGGAAGCTAGTATGAAGTATGAACTCTCATACAGAAGGTAGGTAAATGTATAAACGCTGAAAGACGAATACCTACTCTGTGACTGATCGTCTAATGCTTATTTGATCTGGTAGAACATTAACTATTTATTCCCAGAGAAATTTAATGTTGACTGCTTGACGACCAAATGTCAATGACTAGAACTGCTTCTGATAAACATTAAATAATGCTATCTCTACTTCAAGGCAGAGGCTGACACTACAGAAAGAATTAGGTGAAAAGGAGCTTTGATTTTTATATGATACGATTTTAGAAGTTACCAGCATGTTTTCAGTTGGTATTTTTTTCAAAGTGGTGTGCTTAGACGGTCACTCATCCAAACAACAACCAAACACGACTTTGACTTATCTTTGGTAACCCACCAAGTTTTTTTTTTTTTTTTTTTTTTTTTTTTTTTTTTTTCTTTGTTCTTGTTTGTGGCTTTTTTTTTTTTTTTTTTTTTTTTTTTTTTTAGCTGTGCTGCTGTTGCTGCTGCGGTGACTAAAGATAGGTACTAAAGGTACATACCTAGGCATTTCTTTTTCTCAAAACGTTGATGTTTTTCTTTTCTACCTACCAACTTCGTAAATTTTCTGTCTGCATGTTAGAGTAAACAAGAAAATACAATAATAAAGAATTACCTAACCATAAATATTACTTATAATAAATTTAATATTGTGTTTTGTAAAAATAGCGATAGCCAAGTTACGTAACAAACAAAACAACCGTTCTAACTAAGATTTCTAAACCATCAAAGTTCAAAGTCAAAGTTAAAATCTTTCTTGATAGTTCAAGTACCTAAGAAAGAAAAGTTCATGTTGAAGAGTAGACCTGCTGAATGCTAAAGCAGTTCAAGTTTAATATTTACAAATACACAAGTGAAACAAAGAAAGAAAAGTTCATGTTGAAGAGTAGACCTGCTGAATGCTAAAGCAGTTCAAGTTTAATATTTACAAATACACAAGTGAAACAACTTTGCCCGGTTATTGACATTTCGAATTTAGTGAGTTTACATCTTTCTATCTGAAGTTGTTTAACCGGTATTAAATAATAAAAAAGAGCAAAGTTTATGTAAGGAATAAATGAAAAAGTAATAATTTTTTTTCCCAACATTATTTATTTTTGTTCGAATATTTCTTTCTTCAACTGCACACACATTCAAACGTCTTTCTCAACAAAAAAAATATATAGTTTTATCCACCCATAATTTGTTGATCTGAAATGTATGAAAACCAACTTCTATGTTGATCATTTTAAATTTGTTGATCGTTCCAAATGATCAACTTATTTGATCAACTTGATGTGACATTTTTTTACATCTTTCTACAATTTTTTTTTTCGACTTCAAGTCAAATTTAAATTCTTATCACACTCTTTTTATATGGTTTCGCCGGTTTTTATACAAATACGCGACGTTGCCAGCTCAGTAGAGTCTGCCTGGGGGAGCTGCTTCTCTCGCGGGGAGCAGCTCTCCTAGTAATGGGCGTACGAAGGGGCGGGGGGGCTGCCCCCCTAGAAATTTTCAAAAAGTATGCAACCTTGAAGGGGCTAGACAAAAAGTTTGAAAAAAATCGCCTGCGGCGCTGAAAATTTTACTTTTGGTGAGATTGTAGACCAAAGTTTTCAAAAATTTCGCCTGCGGCGCTCTAATTTATTTTGCTCACTTTAGCGTTCAGCTAAAATTAGGATAAGAAAATATCTAGCAAAATTTGCTAAAATTTCGCCTGCGGCGCTCTATTTTTTACCTACCTCGGTGGTGTAGTGGTCAAGGCGCTCGCCTGGTAAACAGGAGGGCGTGGGTTCAATCCCAGCCGAGGTATGGAATACCTACCTCGGTGGTGTATTTGTTGGTACACACACTTGGTAAAACAATTCAAACACTAAAAACGTAATAATACACTGATGATGGCGTAACAGACGAAATGGATCCATCTGTAATTTAATAAAAAAATATACGTAAAACAAAAAGCCAAGTGTTTTTACTCACCCAAAATCATTTTTAGTCATTCATGAATATTAGCGGATGTAGCAAAAGCACTCACCACTTAAATGAACCAACATTAGTGGATGTGCCAATAACACACAAGTATTTTGACAAATAAATATTAGTAGATGTGCTAAACGTACCGGGAAATTTTTTTCTATTTGAAAATCTCTTCTTCATCCTCCAACTCTGTTTCGTTCAAAGCCTTTTCCTCTCCCCTGACATTGATGGCTGAGATTGAACCCACGCCCTCCTGATGACCAAGACCATTACACCACCGAGGCTGGAATTGGTACTTTAAGAAGGAAAATACTCAGTTCAACAATTTTATTGTGTACCAAGAGATAAAATTCTTTGAAGAACTCTTGGGCAAATGTGTAGAGTCCGCCACTGGTTGCAGCAAGCTGTTGTGGTTGAAATACTAAGGGGAATAACCGGTGAATGTCCTCCTGGGGCCAAGGTCAGTCATGACTCTCAGCTTAGGTTTGAGATCAGTGCACTGCAATTTTATATCATCTTGTGCCATGGCTTGCTTGGTATCTATCTCCTCTACCATCGAGTTACCATCGCGAGTTCACTTTTTTTCCTCTAATGGCGAAGAAGCAAAGTATGGAAGCTAGTATGAACTCTCATACAGAAGGTAGGTAAATGTATAAACGCTGAAAGACGAATACCTACTCTGTGACTGGTCGTCTAATGCTTATTTGATCTGGTAGAACATTAACTATTTATTCCCAGAGAAATTTAATGTTGACTGCTTGACGACCAAATGTCAATTTATTGGATGGATACTGGTGTAGACCGCAGCTACAAAGAGGTACAATGACTCAGAACTTAGTCAATGGGACAAACCAAGAGGAACATAGCAAAGACGCACATCTTAAGCAATTAGAGAAACGTCACGGTGCAGAAGGTCCCGGGTTCGAATTCCACCATCGACAAAAATTTGTACTCGTTTTTCGATTGCAATTATTTCAACGGGTTACTCTCTGGTGTTCTCGTGTTGACCCAGCACCTAAATGGGAAGTACTGTGTCTATTCTCGCCCATCTCATGAGAGGCATACTACGGGATGGGTATGCCACGACACAGACCACAAGCGTCTAATGTAGCAGTTGTTTCATTGCTACGAAATAAAAACGGCGGTGGAACACTCATCTTTTTTAAAAATGAGAAATAATAATAAGTAGATAATTGAGAAAAGATACAGTTTGAGTCCCTTACAAACTGGTCTAAACTGTTTTAGTATTCTGAGCTACATAATTGAAAATAGATGATCAAAAATCAACTAGTAAAAACACGAGGTAAGTTTACATTGGTGCACACCATACTCATTAGGACAAGAAAAAGTGTAGAACTATTTCAGCAGTGTATTTCTGTAGACAAAAAGCCTATACCGTATGCCCACCGAGGCTTTAAGTCAGATTAACCTTAAGTACCTATACACATTCCATTTTCTCAAGTTTTCCCATTTTACACTCAAAATTCGGTATCGACAAGTACCAAATTTTCATGCTGCCACTGTACCTCGAACCGATTAACCTTAAGTACCTATACAAATTCCATTTTCTCAAGTTTTCCCATTTTACACTCAAAATTCGGTATCGACAAGTACCAAATTTTCATGCTGCCACTGTACCTCGAACCCCGGTCCCTGAATTGCGAGGTTGTCAGTTTACCCCAGAACAATGACAAGATATTAAAGGCGCCACCATTCCTAAAGAAACCGTTACAGAAAGACCATGACCCGATAAAGAGGTATTCTATGAAAATCAAGCCTTGGAACTTTGACCATGAATTTAACAAGGGGAAGACAAGATGAAGAATAGCAAGAAGAAGAAAAAGAGGAGGAGAAAGAAAAAAACGTTAAACGTTGGAACAGAAATTGTGAAGACAAGTGAATTTTTATTTCTCTGGGATGGCAGTTTGAATTTCAAGGTCTTAAAATATTTTTTTTTTCTGTCAGTTGTTTTAAGTGTTTTGGGCTTCAGATGCTAAAGAAGCATTTTGAAAGAGAAGAAGAAGAAGAAGAAGACATTGACTGATCTGGGGGGGGGGAGGGGGGGGCAGCCAAATTCTTGATACATATCGGATAAGACGATATAAGGCATTTTTTTAAGACCTATAGGTACATAATCTTGAATATTGATTTAAAAGGCCTCATATGAACGTATTAGCTGCCCAAGAATCTAAATACGTTACTCAACCGCTCAACCCATCAAAATGTTATTAGCTCTAAATTCGTTGAAGCTTGTTTCTTCGGATATTAAGTGTGTTCAAAAATAATAAATTCAAGAATTTTAATTCGTTAAAGTGGGCTGGTACCTGGCATATAGCATATGGTGAGAGAAGACGATATCAAGGTCAATATTCACACTCAATAAGTCGAATTTCAGAGAGGACTCGTGAAGAAGAGTGAAGAAGAAGGATTTGAAAAAAAGACGATATCAAGGTCAATATTCACACTCAATAAGTCGAATTTCAGAGAGGACTCGTGAAGAAGAGTGAAGAAGAAGGATTTGAAAAGAAAACGAGGATACAAATTTGGTTTACCTAAACCAAGTGAGCTCAAATTTTCAACCCGGTGATTTTGAAATTATGGGTTTTTTTTCTGTTTATTTATTTATTTCTTCCATATATTCTTGAAAGGTAGGCAGATTTTCATAAAAATGGGTACGAAACATAAATAAAAGGCAATTTTCATTTAATGTTTAATTTTCTTTTATATTGATCTTCCTGTCCATTGTTATTTTTTGGCCCAAATAAACATAGGTAACTTTCTACTTCTTCTACGGTTGTTCCTCTTACAAATATACAACCGCGGCATTACGAAAATAGAAATTAATGAAATGTCAACTGCGCCGCAGGCCATATATATCAAAAAGTATGTACCTGAAGCTTGTGATAAGTTAATTATTGAAGTACCTCCCTACTTTCCTAATTCTTAGATATTTCTACACATTTTTTCCCTCATTGCAGCTGAACAATAAAGGGAGCAAAAGAAGAAGAAGAGGAAGGAGGAGGAGAAGAAGAAGCAGAAGGCGAGGAAAAAAATCCTTAAAATATTTTCACTATAAAATAATTGTTATAAAACAGGATTATTTCTCACCAGATTACCACGGACCTCATCGAAATTTGACATACATGGTCTACCTATAAATCAACTCTAATTATCAAGTTATTTATCTCTCTGATGGGTGTGCTCAAATTCTATATGAGAAAAATAAAATACTTATTAGTGGAGACGCCAATTCACATTGTGGAATAAGGTGTATACCTGGCCAGTATACATGGTCTACCTATAAATCAACTCTAATTATCAAGTTATTTATCTCTCTGATGAGTGTGCTCAAATTCTATATGAGAAAAATAAAATACTTATTAGTGGAGACGCCAATTCACATTGTGGAATAAGGTGTATACCTGGCCAGCCTAGTTAGCTTAGTTGGTAGTGCATCTGCCTTGTAAGCGCTAGGCCGCGGGTTCGATTCCCGCCCGGGGCGGATTTTATCCTGATGGGATAATAAGCTTAGTTGATAGTGCATCTGCCTTGTAAGCGCTAGGCCGCGGGTTCGATTCCCGCCCGGGGCGGATTTTATCCTGATGGGATAATGTTCGTTCTCGATCCTGCCTCGGTTTTGTAGTGGTTAAGATGCTTGCATGGTAAATAGGAGGGCTTGAGTACAAAACCAGCCGAGCCGAGGTATGCAATTTTATCTTCAATATAATTTGAGAATTGAAATTAAAATTATTATAAAATAATTTTAAAATTAAAATTTCAATTTCTTAAAGATTCTTTTTTAAATAATTATTCTCAAAAATTATTTAAATTTATCGTTGTAAAATCCTAATAAAGTGTTATATAATAATAATAATAATTTGACCACAATAATAATAATAATAGTAATACCTACCTAGTAGTCTATAACTCTATACTGCTGGAGTACCTAAAGGGACTTTTCAGTCCTATACGAGCAGTATAAATATACCTAAGCAGTAGTATTAACTTAAGTAAATAAAAACAACAGGTATAAATAAATACAGGTACCTACTTGGATTACATACCTATACCTATGGGTATAGGTATACCTATGTACCCAGTATTACCTATGAATCCTAGAAATCCTAAAATGATTATTATATTATATCTATCTTAATCCGCTTAAGATAAGAGACATTTTTTAAAAGGATTGTCTCCCACCTTGTACCTATACCTACCCTTATATCTGATTAATTATTATTTCGAGACATGATTCTGATACTTGATATTAAAACTAAATAAACAACTTATTAAACAATTAATCTTATTTGGACTGCCACCTGACTCCAGTGGTCCTGACGATCTTGACCTTCCATCCTGTGTTTGACCATCTTCTAGGTCCTACTTCATTTCTAGGGTGCTATTTGAATATTCTGTTTTGAAAACTCTATTTGTATTAAAAATGAGTCTAATAGTAACAGTGCAGCGCGCGTTTCGTGTTCGTTATGGTGTCCTTCTCCAGGTTTTATGGGGCTACCTGAAGGCTGAAGTTTACAAAGATCATCGGAGGACCCTTGAAGAATTGAAGCACAACATCCGACGAGAAATAGGCAGTCTACCGGTGGCAATGTTGGAGAAAGTAGGGAGAAACTTCAGAAATCGCCTTCATCGGTGTATCGAGAATGGCGGTCGTCATTTGAATGGAGTACTGTCCGAAACAACATAAAGTCAAATTTCCAACATTTCTCCATGCTAATATATCAACAGAAGTCAAGAAAGTATCACAGATTTTTTTTTAATCGACGTTTCAAAAAAGGAAATCGCCGCGCCTCACCCTGTACTTATACCTAGGTACATAAAAAAAAGTTTTGTTGTCTAAAACTGACAGAGGACTGAGTTATTTCTCTCGACTGATTTTCTTTATGTAATTTGAAATTAGATTTGTTCTGCTCAACTAGATCGAGCTACCTTGGTTCAATATCTCCAAAGAAAGAAAAAATCACTCAGGTAGGTAGGTAGATTCTTTAAAAAAAAAAAAAAAAAAAAAAGGGGAATTACAAGGTGGGAAAATCAGTGGTTGGGTGGAAGAGCTCACGTAAGTGAGAACCCTGCCACTTAAAATAAAGCCCTAAAAAAAGATATCTAACCCCTGATAAAGATGAGCAATCGCGGGCAGCAGACATTTCAATGTAAGTCATGAACTTGACAAACCTGATTGTGTAAAGTTCAATGCTCGGATTGTAATTATTTTATTGATCATTACATTTATTAACCCAGTATCACATGGCTTTTAATCTAACCTTGTTCAGGATTTACCTGTTGTAATATTGTTGTATTCAATGACAAAGATAAGGAGAAGAAAAAAAAATATTCGGTAGTCATTACATAAAATTACTAATTATATATATATTTCAATTTTTCAATGCACATAAAAATCTATGCTGAATAAAGGGTCTATGCTGAATAAGTAAACTGAGAACCAAAAAAAAGCGATTTTTTTAACACGTTGAATACCAAGCCCTTTTTCTAGTTATGTTTTACCTTAAAATCAAACGTTCTCCAATAATTATAATAATATAAAATATCTTACAATATGATAATCCCCCTCCTTGGTACCAGACAAAAATTTCATGAGAACCACCGCACCGGTGACCCTCGTGCAACATTAGTAAAATACTGTGAAACTCACCTACACTACTGACTTGCTAGGTAGGTAGGCAGGCATCTATCTACCTAGTACCTACCTACCTATCAAATTCTAAGGGTCCAATGAGTTGTTTTATTACCTAATTTAAATGTTCTTTACACTTACCTCGTAGGTATAGGTAGGTACCTCCTATTCAAATATGTTTTTTTTTTTTTTTTTCACCAACAAAATATTTCCGTTCATTTTTTGGGAATTTGAATTTTATAGTTTGTAACATTTCCTTTATTAGCTGAGATGTTAAATTCAAGGGTATTATTGACGAAAGTTTTAGAAGTCGAGTTTTGAGTTAAACAACTTGGAAGTTTTTGATTTCCATTAAAAAGTTATTGGAGCAATCTCCGTCTCCGTGGCCGATCCCAATAAATACCGAATTACCTACTAATGAATCATCCCAATGCTGATATTCATATTGAATATCTTTTTAGTTAATGAACCAGTCAACCAAGCTAATTCAGCAAAACCATCTAACAAAAGGTTAAAAACTGAAATCCCGAGTTGGTTTGAAAAAAAAAAAAAGAAAAAAAAACTTGTTCCACTTGACAGACTGAAGTCGCAATTATTCCAAGCACGTACCTCCGTACTTAGCATTACACCAATTTACTTTAGCCTGAAATTTTCCCCTTCAAAATGATGATTTTTCTTCATCTTTCAATTTACTGTTTTAGGGTCCTCGAGATTACCATTTGGTGCTGGTTTAGAAGTTGCTCGAAAATGGGTGATGAGACAGGCAGTATTTTTGTTTTGAAGGTAGAAAAGTGTTACGGATTTCGCACAAACATAGATAGTATATCCCAATCGAGTCACCACCAAGTAATCTGAAATTTCAAAATTCTCTAACCAGGCCCGCGTTTTATATTAAAAATAAGTTTATTTTGTATTTTGCATTTGGCACTTGACAGTATGTATTACTAAATAATATAGATATAGAAGAAATACATTTAAATCATTACATTAACCATTATTGTAGTTTCTGTAACTTCAAAATATTGTAAAGTAGAAATTTGTAAGCTGTAAAGTTGCTCTCAGGAACATTTACCCTGTAGATTGTTTTTTTTTTTTTCTTCTCTTCTACTTGTCTGCATGTCTCATGACAGTCAATGACCGAACCCCACAGTATAGTATACGTACCATCAAGTCTCCTCTACATTACTATCTGGTACCTAATCTAACTGCTTATTGCCTACATTAAATCCTCCTATTGCATGGCAGGTGGAAGAACGTTTAAGCTCGATTGAATTTTAAATCCTTCTGGCACTTTGAGGAGGAAGTTGAAAACTTTTTCATAATCTGATAAGCTAGTCCAGAACCTAAACAAAAAGACTTGAAACTTTTCGGAGTGATTTCCAACCTTTGATGTTGCAGTAATATGAAGTGTCTTATTATTTGGAAATACAGAATCATAGATTTTTTTTCAATTCGTTTTTACACCTAGGAAGATTATAAAAACAAAATTTGAGAGAAAGTGGAAATAGCAGCTCCACAAGTCCAAGAGTAGTAGATACTTAGGTTCTCTGCAAGTTACTCTAAAGTTTTGTAAGTTCATTTTTCCAAGTAGGTACCTACTCTCTGAGGTACAAAGTTCATTTTTCAATCCCAGAGTGAAGAGTTGGCACCTATAGGTTTCCTCTACTCTCCAAGTTCGTATTTATGTTCAAATTTCAGACAAATGCTGGAGCATAAAGATCCTCAGTCTGCCCAGAGTATAATTAGCAATTGGCCAAGTCAGAGCTTGCATGAAATCCTACTCTCTGAGGTACAAAGTTCATTTTTCAATTCCAGAGTGAAGAGTTGGTACCTATAGGTTTCCTCTACTCTCCAAGTTCGTATTTATGTACAAATTTCAGACAAATGCTGGAGCATAAAGATCCTCAGTCTGCCCAGAGTATAATTAGCAATTGGCCAAGTCAGAGCTTGCATGAAATTTAATATAATTATTCTTCCAGTGAATAAAGTAGCTAATATTAAATATTCATAAGAAAACCAGTTTGAGAAATATTAAGAGGGGGAACGGAGCGTCTATTTTTAAAACTTTGGAAACACTCGGAGCTTGGGATGTGGGTTGTAAAGTTCTCTACATCTACACTTTACTTACTATGTGGTAATCGTGCGACGTGTAGGTAGGTATCTTGTAAAATGGGTGTTAGAGCCGAAACTTTCTTTGAATCTTATCTTGATGTCCATCTCACTCACAATATTAGGCTAAGAAGTCTGGTCATTTATTTTTCTCTCTTCTTCTACTTATTTTTCTCCGCTTTATGTTACTTATTTCTTTATAATCTCCGAGGAGCTGCTCAAAATGAGAAAATAAATCAATCAATTGAAAAATGAACAAGAAAATCTAAATTTCATTGGACATCTTAATCGAGTAAAATAACACATTTCATACAGTTTAATATCTAGGCTGCGTTCCTGAAAACATATTTACAACAATGCCTAACTATACTTACCTATCATATATTATGATCGGTGAAACGCAAAGTCAGAAGATTTTTATGGAACCCGAACCTGGTACCTATAATTTCTGGGTCAGCATTATTTAATTTCAATATGATAAAAACAAACTAGACTGATTAAAAATGGAGCAGTTGCAAATGGGTAAAAATTATAAATAAATAATCGATTCCTATGTAAAAAGTTGAGAAAAATCCAAATATGAGGTCAAAACAAATAACTGTAAAAGGTCGAAAATTCAATTTTTATTTTCCGTTCTAATGAAAGAGTTCAAATATGTGTGACGTCAGACTAACTGTAAAAAGTCGAAAATTCAATTTTTATTTTCCGTTCTAATGAAAGAGTTCAAATATGTGTGACGTCAGACTTTACGCAGTTGTTTTTTTTCGTCCGTTAGGTAACGCCACTTGCAAACGCGCTAGCGGAGGAGCAGAAAGAACTGCGCAGAAACGTATGCGCACAAACACACGCCACTTGCAAACGCGCTAGCGGAGGAGCAGAAAGAACTGCGCAGAAACGTATGCTAGAAGTCGTAAAAAAAAAAAAAAGAAAAATTCCGTTGGTCCTCATTTTTCCTGCTCTATGACTTTGAAACATCACCCAAGTAAGCGCAACTGATCTATTGCTTACCTTTCATATTTTAGGGGGTACCTATCAATAAATATCATGATTAAGAATAATGATACCTATGATAAATATTACCATGATGATCAGGACCAGTGGTTCACAGTTGAGAGCCGTTTGGGTACAATATCTAGATTACAAATCATTCCAAGTAAATATGTATTGAGTAGGTAGTTAGGTACAGTGGTTTCTTATAGGTAATTCTTTTTGTCATCTTTTTAGTTTTTCTCTAAGATTTCGAACTGATACAATATCTAGATTACAAATCATTCCAAGTAAATAATGTATTGAGTAGGTAGTTAGGTACAGTGGTTTCTTATAGGTAATTCTTTTTGTCATCTTTTTAGTTTTTCTCTAAGATTTCGAACTGTTTCTCCATTATCCATCAATATGGTATAATGGTATATCTTTATAGGTACTGTCATACAAGGGGTGCATTAAGTTTAGATTAGCTACTTCCGTGATGGAACTCATGAACAGATCTTGGTAGGTATATTTCCTCTTGTATTTTACTTTGTTTCACCAATTTGAAAATAATGGGCAGGTAGTAATAAATTGAAAAAATATGGGTACATCATTATTTTATACTCCGATGCTTAAAATTTACTCGTTTTCCCAAGTCATTAATTTTACTTACTCAAAATTTCAGGAAAAATGCGTTAGGTTGTAACATCTGTGGGGACATTGATAGGTAAAATACCCAACAGTTTTCTACCTACTGTGTCTTGTGTAATTTTTTGAGCTGACTTTATAGTTGAAATAAATAAATGCAATTTATTTTTGCTGTTATGTCCACAATTTTTGGTGCTCACTGCAGCATTGTAATATTTTCCAAATATCTCAATTATTCTAACACCCAATGTTTACCTACCATGCTGGCTATGCGCATTTATATTACATAGCTACTCATTTTCCTCACAAGGCTGAGTGAGCCCCGCAACAGCCAGTCACGGAATCAATTATTTGCATGATACAAATTTTTTGACCCCGCCGGGAATCGAACCCGGGTCTCCCGCTTGTGAGGGGAGCACCTAATTCAACTGAGCTTTCAACTTTTACCTATGAGGAAAAAGTTAAGTAGGTGCTCTTCCTCGAAATTTAATACCTACCTACAAAAAAGCGTCTTCCAATTTTATTTCAATTAGTTACCTATGACAAAAGAAAAACACTTTTTATTTTTAAATCAATTTAATATCTCATCTCTATGCTCAGTGCTCAGCCAATAAAACGAGGGAGTTTGTGCGGTTTTTCTGAGCTGTTTTTTTTTTTTTTTTTTTTTTGTAAGTTTTGAACCTTACGTATAGGGAACCTATACAAGGTATTCAAGGTAATGAGAAAGTATTGCAATCGGTCCAATTTTTTTTTTTGGTAAGGGATCGATTTTTTTTTCTTTTTTTAATTACCTTAGGTACCTACATGTATCAATAGATATAGAACATAATTTTATTATTATCTATGTATTCTATTTATGAAGTGCATAACAAACTTTCTTTGTACCTATAGGTATTCTTTCTATTCATAACTACCTATGTATATAAAATATCATAACAGTATATGGAAGAACCGGGTTTGTTATTTTACTTATTTTAGGTTATCTTGGTCTGACGATGATGCCCCAAGTGGCATCGAAAGATCACTAATATTAAAACTTTGAAAACCTTCGAATCGAAATTGTTTTGATATAAAGATATTGTTATTTTTATTTGATTTTTTTACTACCTATTATTATCATTATTATTATTATTATTATATATTTTTTAATACTGCAGTGAAAATTGAATTGAATTGCCGTCGGAGCGTCGGCCGAGATATGTAGACTGATAGGTAGATACTTTCTTGTTAAAGCTAGAATACTTATAGGTAACTGAAATCTTGTCCGCAGAAGAATAAATTGAATATATAATATATTTGAATGTAGCGTGTAGGTAATAGGTCTATATAATTCTAATATATATGTATGTTATACGGATGTGGGATATGGAGACAAAAATATACCTAGGGTTGAAGCAGACAGGAAGTTGCTGCTAACTTGGAAATAGGATGCAAAAGATGAAACCTACCAATAACAGTTTTTTTTTTGCTAAAGATACCTAGATTTCTTTGTTTTGCCTTATTTTCAATAGATTTTGCTCAAAATTTCTACTTTAAAAAACGCCTCCATAAATTCCTGTTGGTAGCTATTGCATCGGCGACCATTGACAGCAATTTTTTCTTATAGGCCTCAGATTATTACAGATACAGGTAAGAAAAATCTTCCTTGCCACCTCTCGGTATCAAAAAAACAAATATTTTTTAAAGGTGTTTGTATAACACTCGTTGGAAAATTTACCCACCCTTCGCTTTATAAATGCAACCCCTCTACAATAAGGATTTTCCAAGCTAAGGCGTCATTTTCATTTGTAACATTCAATACAGTCGATTTCCAATTCCCCCTTTTTATCCTTTCACTACTCAAGTGTATGTATCCTTTATCTCTGGAGGTAAAGAAGAATTAGTTCTAGCAAATTTCAACTACCTAATACCAATGAACATAACAATACGAAATTCGGGCTGACTAGACTCACATTATGTTTTCATGTATTAGGTACCTACCTCCTAGGAGTAAGAATTTATTTTAGGAATCAACGATAATTCCCCCTTTTTATCCTTTCACTACTCAAGTGTATGTATCCTTTATCTCTCGAGGTAAAGAAGAATTAGTTCTAGCAAATTTCAACTACCTAATACCAATGAACATAACAATATGAAATTCGGGCTGACTAGACTCACATTATGTTTTCATGTATTAGGTACCTACCTCCTAGGAGTAAGAATTTATTTTAGGAATCAACGAGGAATGTACTCGCGTATTAGATGAAATGTAGACGTATCCATGAATTTTTCCACCAATAAATCAGACTTCTAAATAAGGTACTATGTACATAACTTCAATTTCACAGGAACTTCTGTGAGCTACCAAGACATACCTAATAATCTATTTTTTTTTTTTTTTTTTTTTTTTTTTTTTTTTTTTTTAATTATAACACAAAAAGTAAGTACGCTTTTGATTCAAGCTCGTGAGTATTATTACTATTTAATATATCTGAAGTTTGAAGTTGCGTGAATATTAATAGTGTTGTTAGTTTAACAATAGTTAATGAAAGTTATTTTAACCCTTTCAGCTAAGCTGGTGTTGGGTTACAATTAACATGTATAAACAATAGATAATATTCTCCCTTCGAAATAAGTGATTAGTTTTAATTATCTAATTACAACATTCCCATGTTTAACATAATTTCCATTAGGTAGGTAAAGTTACTCTCATAGTAAAGGTACTCTCATAGTATTGAATGGGAAATTTGTCACATCAACTATTTACGTAATATTGTAGAGCAGGGGTTCTCAACCTTTTAGTAAACACGTACCACTTGAAATTTTCAGAGATTTTGACGTACCACCTTATATTTATATACAGGGTGGTTCGTGATTTGCGAACCACGCTTATATCTCAGAAACGGCTGGGAATTAAGGAATGAAATAAACGGCATATCTGGTTATATTTTTAGTATAGTATTACCGCGACATCTCTCGAGTTGGGTTCAGTTTTACATTGGACGCTTTTTCCGTTGCATCGGTCGCGCTCGAGTTGTATAAAGAGAGTTCAGGTTGTATGAAGGAACATATTTCCCCCCTAATTCATTTTTGTGAGTGCTTTTTCTATGGAAACATGATGCTATTCAGTCTGCTCTTTTTTTTTGCACTCCAAGAGGTATTTATGTTCAATTTACTTATTTTGTATATTAAATTTCTTTGATAGTTTTTTATTTTATTTTTGAAGGTTTTATATTGAGTATTTATTTTTAACATTTATTCTTTGGATACACCTACATGCCCGTAAGTAAGTACGTAAAAAGGGGGGGTTTGTAAGTTTGCTTTTCCTCTCTTTTTCTTCTTCTATACTTAAATGATTTATTCGAATAAATATAAAACTGAATCAACATAATTTGGCCTGTAATAGCTGCATGTTATCCGGAGTACTTCTTCTTTCTTCTTCTTCTTCTTCTTCTTCTTCTTCTTCTTCTTCTTCTTCTTCTTCTTCTTCTTCTTTTTATGGAGGAAGGTAGGAATTCAAGTATATAGGTACCTGTAGTAATAGAAAATATAACCAGCTAGGTAATATACCTATAGAACTCACGTAGAATAACAACCATTCATATGCCATTTTGACGCTGAAAAATTTGAAAGCAAAGGCAGAATTCGTTAGAATGAATATTGTAAGTTATAGTGTTAGTCATGTTAGGTAGTGGAGACGCCTCAACTCCGGAAATATCACGCGTGTTTATAATAATTGAAAGAACTAGAAGGTTTTGTCCCCCCAAGAAGGTTTTGTAACCCTGGGAGATAAAAAATAAAAAAATATATTTAGTTTTAATTGCAGTGGTAATAGTAATTTTCTCCTTTCGATTGCTCTACTTGCATCAAATTATATTTTTATGGCTAGGACAAATTTCGTTTTTAAATGAGAATTTGTTTGTTTTGGTTTCCATTTTCCTACTATGATTCATCCAGATGGATATGGCAGCAATGAGTCATCAACCCAAAAAGAAAGGACCAATCAGAATGCGAGAATTCCTTGCATTGTTGCAATTAAGGTAAAGGTCTATTTTTATAAACTCTCTCTTTTAAAAAGCAGAGGTAGCTTCGATCTGTAACCTTTTTTTTTGAGGGTCAAGTCCAAGAGGTTGAATTCTAGAACAGGTAAAGATGGTATCTATTTTTAGTACTCGCATCGGGTACTTATTATGCAATTTGGTATGTTTCTGATCATTCATTATCATTACCTATCTGGATTTAGTAGACATCGTGTTGTTCTAATTTCAGTTTTTTAGTAATTAATTATTTTATTTAGAGCAATGTTATCTACATATACTGCCAAATGAGACTGAAAAGTCCCTTTCCCTTTACTTGAGCAGTCCAAACAAAGTCTTTGTTCAAAAAATGAAATAAAATAATAATAAACAATTTATTATTATTCAATTCTAGTAAGAAATCATCTTTTCGTTACTTTTTATAGGAATACATAAATCATTACGAATACTGAATACCATCGGCATAAAAAAAAAAGTATCATTGTGGGAGGAAGCACTGTGCAATGTACCTTCCTCCTTTAAAGATATTCTACCGTTGAACCTTTGACACGTTTGGCAACGTAGCCTACTTTTTAGATGAATCCTTGCTGCCATATTCAAATGGATGAACCATAAGTATTATCATTGTGGGAGGAAGCACTGTGCAATGTACCTTCCTCTTTTAAAGATATTCTACCGTTGAACCTTTGACACGTTTGGCAACGTAGCCTACTTTTTTGATGACTCCTTGCTGCCATATCCATCTGGATGGATCATAGGTATTAAGTACACATTAATTTAATATTTTAAATGATAAAAAAAAAATAATAATTCGATTCAAATAATTTTTGATTCCGACCAAACTTTGGGGAGACTTTGTCAATAAAATGAGTAGGTATAATAAAATGAGTAGGTTTAATTGATAATTGATACTGGCCGAAATTCGAATCCAGCACCTCTGGGTTGAGTCAGGGCTTTTGACCAATCGGCCATAGAGGTGGGCAAAGTTTTATAGGTACCTAGGTATACAATGTGAAATAGGTCACGGATCAAATAAGTAAGTAGGTACCTATACATGTCAGATAGAAAATTGAAAGTAGGTACGATGCATATCGCTTGTAACTGAATGAGTCATACAAAATATGACGCACAGCTTCTATGAAACAACTGAAAAAAAAAAAAAATAATAATAATAAAAAAAAATCAAGATGTAGGTTCATAAAACGTTCAAAGTTAAGAGCTTTAATTCTTAACCCTTATGTAACACTTTGGTTCTGAAGTATTAACCCTTAATATTATGTTCTTACCACAAGCCCGGACATTAAACACCGGAAATGTCTTGGAAATTTTGGAATAAAATGAAATATATATATACCTATATATATTTTACGGCTTTCTTTTAAGTGGCAGGGTTCTCTTAGAGCTCTTCCACCCAACCACTAAATTTTTCTTTCACTGTGAACCTTTAAGATATTTCACCAGGGAGGTCTTGAATGCTCCTAGACTTTGTGAGTCTCTTATATCCCTATGAAGAGAATTCCATAATCTAACTGCAGATACCTACCTACATGGTAAGATTTACCATATAGGTACCTGAGTCCTATGTCTAGGAATTTCCAGGAGATTTATGTGCTCCGGTGCTATACTGCGTTATGTTTTGCAGATAGAGCAGAGTAAATTGGAAATATTGAGACCCTTGGGAATGTAGTAGGTATATTGTATAACAGTAGCAACATGTGTAAGTCTCGCCGAGTATCCAGCCCGAGGTAATGTTCAGATACTCGGTCGAAATTTCTCATTCAATCAATATTCAATCCTTCTCTCATCCCTTTGCCTTATCTATGAATCCTTCTCTCACCCCTTTGCCTTACCTATGATCTCTAATCTTTGGTCAACGTATTACAAAATTTCTCATAGTCTAGTTGAAGAGAAACGAATAATAATAATAATAATATTAATGAAAAATTACATTTGGTCATGTTTAGGAAAATGAAAATGCATGCTACAACTGTATGTATGTACATTGTACATTTTTCTCATTCAATCAATATTCAATCCTTCTCTCATCCTTTTGCCTTATCTATGAATTCTTCTCTCACCCCTTTGCCTTACCTATGATCTCTAATCTTTGGTCAACGTATTACAAAATTTCTCATAGTCTAGTTGAAGAGAAACGAGGAAATGGGCAGATAGGAGGTAATCAAGTATAATTCTTACCTATACCTAAGTCAGCATCAGCAAGCAAACCCAAATATTCCCGAAACCCTGGCTGCAAAACTCATATCAATGTAAATAAATGATAGAAACTTAACGATTGCATAAAGAATCCTGACTCATTCAATACTCATACCTACCATTTCCTTACAAATTCAAAACCCCTGCTTAGTGTAGAAGTTTGGAAGCCCCCACATTTTATACAGCAATCGAGCGTCTGTACCAATTATTTATCTATGTCACCCTTCAACAAAATGTTTTTCGAGGGTTGAAAAAGTGCAAATGTGTAGTGAAAGTAAAGCAGTCTGCTCTCCTTATCCTAGGTTAGGGGCTTCAGGCTCGAGGCTTGAGGGTTGAATACGCCATACTGGTCGTCTTATTTTTACATTTTGTAGGGGTTCGCTTTTTATTATAATAATATAAGAAGGGTCTTCCGCAGTAATGGCTGCCCTCTCTCGCCTTGTGTCGTCTGCTAGGCTTTTCCTTTCCTGCTCAGTCTACATACAACTCACATCAGGGATCTTGCTAGTTTTTTTTTAATAAAAATTCAATAAATTTATTTTCATTTTATTTTTCAATATTTCTATGGTTTTAAGAAGTGATTGTAATCAATAATGAGAATTACGCGTAGGTATTTTTTCAACTGCCATTGGGTAGTAAGTAAACATTTTTATGTTGTTTCGGGATGGATGACTAGTTGTTTGTAAGTATACTTTTAATAATTTTCATTATACCTTTGTCTAAGAAGCGTCTGGCGCATTTAATATTCCGGCTAAATACTCTATTTTACAATTTTATTTTAACCCTTGCCTCTTGTATAAAGTTAAGTTTCTAATTCTTCTTCAATTACTAATTGGTTTTTCTCATTATTTTTTATTGGTTCTTTGTTGTTAAGAGTTTTGAATGAAGTTGAAAAAGGATTTTGATTTCAAAGAAATCATAGCCAGCCTAGTTAGCTTAGTTAGTAGTGCGTCTGCCTCGTAAGCGCTAGGCCGCGGGTTCGATTCCCGCCCGGGGCGGATTTTATCCTGGTAGTGCGTCTGCCTCGTAAGCGCTAGGCCGCGGGTTCGATTCCCGCCCGGGGCGGATTTTTTCCATTAGGTAGGTAAAGTTACTCTCATAGTAAAGGTACTCTCATAGTATTGAATGGGAAATTTGTCACATCAACTATTTACGTAACACTTAGATACAAAATGAAATTGTACATTAAAAACAATCTTAAATTAGGTAGTACATTGAACAGTCATTTAATTTTAAACAGATCCTAATGAGCTCCTTGTTGTTGTTTGTCCTTATATAATATATGACTGAGTACCACCTAAAATGTATCCGCGTACCACCAGTGGTACGCGTACCACCGGTTGAGAACCTCTGTTGTAGAGGAACTGAAGTAAGTACTACACGTACTGGTGTAGTGGCCTGCCTCAGTGGTGTAGTGGTCAAGGCGCTCGACTGGTAAACAGGAGGGCGTGGGTTCAATCCCAGCCGAGGTATGGAATTTTATCCGGTATCAATAACTTCTCCCACTGTGTTGTTGGTTCTATCTCGGGTCGTGTGTGTCCTGTATTTTTCTAAGATCTGTTGGGCTTTTCTTTCTAGTTTACGGCCTGGGTTTCCTTTTTTGTACTCCGTTAGTTGTGCTATCTCTTTCCTTTTAATTTCCACTTTTTTAATCAGTCTCTTTTTCCATGGTGGTACTTCTCCTTGGCTTATTAATGTTCTTATTCCATCCACCTCTTTGATTTTCGCTCCATTG
>NW_007380552.1:0-906 GCF_000475195.1 Diaphorina citri
GGGGGTTATTAAGACGGTCTCTTCTTGATCTCTTGTGTGCCGCGTCCACTTTTGCGCTTAGGACTATTGCAGTCGGGGGTTTAACGTTTACAGCCGTTTTTTGTTTGTCTAATATTCAAGCTGGTTCCTCCCTCCACTATTTTCACGAGGTTGAGCAATCCTTTGAGAACTGGTAAATTTAACCTGCTTCAGAGGCTATACATAAAACATTTCAGGGTTCGCGACCCAGAATATGATGGACAGAAAACAAAAGGTCTAGTTTCACAGTGCAATAGTTCTAAACTAAAATGGACGCTGCACACAAGGTATCAAGAAGAGACCGCCTTGACATAATAGTAAGTCTAGTATTACTCAAAGGACTTACCTTCAGCGTTTGTTCAGTCACCAATTCCAAAGCCTCAATGGCAGCACTACTGTTCTTGGGTATATTATTGGGCCTCTCCTTGCTGGGTCTGCCCCGCCTTCTCTTAGGAGGTTTGGGTTCGTTAGAGAGAGACTTGATCGATTCCACTTCTTCTCGCTCTCTCTCACTGTCACTACTGAAACAAGAGTTGGAACTAGTGTTACCAGAACATGATCGACTTAAACTTAACACCAACAAGAGATTTCTTAAAATAAGTATTTACTTATTTTGTAAAGAGCAAGTTCACAAGGTGTTCTAAAAACAAAGAGGTGCTGTATTAAACAAGGGAATTGCCAGCCTAGTTAGCTTGGTTGGTAAAGCGTCTGCCTTGTAAGCACTCGGTCGTGGGTTCGATTCCCGGCCGGGGCGAATTTTATCCTAAAGGGATAAGGTTCGTTCTCGGAAAGGCTGGCTTTCTCCTATCCTGTCTTCCTCCTCTCTTTGATTTCGGGACGATAAGACCATAGCAGTTACAGTTCCCTCTGTCAAACTCTTAAAAAAAA
>NW_007380552.1:1114-16943 GCF_000475195.1 Diaphorina citri
TCTGCCGATCCGCCGGGGCCACAGAGTATACAGGAGGACGATCAAAGTAAGGCAGGTCTCGCGATATGGAAGGATAGGAGGGGGTGGGGGGAGGGACATCGTATACACCAGGGGAGGGGTAGGGGGACATGGGGTTGGAATAGACATAGGGTTCCTTAGGACTCTGTACAGGGCTGACTATTTGCAGATGAGGACTGTTTTGGTTACTAGGAGGTTCGCGTGGACTACAACTACTAGACTTATCAGATCCAGCACGAGGGAAGGTATCCTGATAGAATCCTACCTTGATAGGCGCTACACTAGAGGGGGAATGATGGTAGGGTTGCTGCTGAGGGGAGACATAAGGTTCATCCAGACTAGGACGAGGGGAGTTGAGAGGGTCTGTAGGATCCTGACTGAATGAAGAGCGTTCAGACATACTACTGCCTGTACTTAACTTCCTCTGGCGTGGTGGAGGTGCTACGCGTTCCTCATCCAGTCCTAATGATCTGCCTGGTGTAGGAGGAGGCAGGTCTGATATCTCATCCATTGTATCCTCACTTCTCATCTCCGGGGAGTCACGGAATTCATTAGACAGAGGAGTCAAGGGATTACCAAAGTCTGTTTTCCGTTTCACCGTAGACAGTGGCATCTTGGGTGCTCCAAATGCTTTGAACCAAGCATTGAAATTCGGTTTCGTGTCCTTGGGGGCGGCAGGTTTGTCTGCTGGTTCTGATTTCTTCACCACGACACTGGGACTCCCAGGGGACACCACATCCTCCACTGGTTTCTTATCCACCAAACGCTTTGAACCAAGCATTGAAATTCGGTTTCGTGTCCTTGGAGGCGGCAGGTTTGTCTGCTGGTTCTGATTTCTTCACCACGACACTGGGACTCCCAGGGGACACCACATCCTCCACTGGTTTCTTATCCTCTTCCACCTTCTCCTTCACCTCCACCTTCTCCACTCTCTCCTCTCCCTTCTCTTCCTCTCTACTCAAACTCACCTCCTCTCTCTTCTCTTCCTCTTTCTCCTGTTCATTCTCTTCCTCCACTGCATC
Source organism: Diaphorina citri (assembly GCF_000475195.1). NCBI lineage: Eukaryota > Metazoa > Arthropoda > Insecta > Hemiptera > Psyllidae > Diaphorina > Diaphorina citri. The sequence continues at coordinate 2,155 of NW_007380552.1, forward strand.
GCCTTTGGCTTCCTCCTTCCCCTTCTCCTACTTTCTCTACTCTCTCCTCTCCCTTCTCTTCCTCTCTACTCACACTCACCTCCTCTCTCTTCTCTTCCTCTTTCTCCTGTTCATTCTCTTCCTCCACTGCATCGCCTTTGGCTTCCTCCTTCCCCTTCTCCGTCTCCTTACTGGTCTGACTAGAATCTTCATCCACATCACTAAAGCTATGCTGCTTCGGTCCTATACCGAACCCTATCACATCACTAGTCAGTACTGTACCTAGACTCAGCTGGGGGGTGGTTACAAGTTCTTCTTTCTCTTCCAGCAGTTGGTTCTCCTTCTCTCTTAGCTTACTCAGAGGCAGTAGCGTAGGTACGGCAGAATCCTCAGTGGCGGCTTTATTAAGGCTGGTGTTGGATAGGAGGTTACCTTTGCTCTTGCCTGGCTATTAATTTCAGTGTTTATTTATTTTTAGGGTCTGGCTGGGGGACCTTAAACAGGGAGTAGACCAGCTTAGTCTGGCTGGGGGACGTTAGACCAGCTTACTCTGGTTGGGGGACATTAAACAGGGAGTATACCAGTCTGAATTTCCCTTGCTAAAGAAATAGCAAAGGTTGAGTGCGAAGGGCGTCCGCTCGTAAAATTTGTAGCCAAAACCAATTGTCAGCCCAAAGCAATCACCCTAATTGGGGCTGATTGAGGGCTGACGAAAAACGCCGACCTCGTCTGTATATGGGAAAAGGCGAATTAAAAGAAGGAGAGGAGATGGAATCGACCAACCATCCAAAATGTTCAAGTTCCATTTTATTTGCCTACATTGTTTACCCCTCTAATTAATCAGGGTGTTGATCTACTCTAATTGTACTCTGTGTTACCCAAAGTAGTTAAAATATATGAGACCTTGGTTAGACTGCGGGATTAAAGGGACTTTTCAGTCCTATCCCAGTAGGATAAAACAAGGTATATTCTATTCTATTCTACCCACCTCGTTCTCTATTCTCTATCCTCCTCTGTCTCTCCCGCGCCGCCTTGTGCTTTCTCCACTCCTCTTCCAGCCTCTCTAAAATAATGACAAACGCTACGACATTTTCCTGCACGAGGAGTAAAAAGTAAAAAGTCAGCAGTGGAGAATGTCGTTCGTGAAATAAGGCCCTTGTATCCATCGTTTGGGGTAGATTCCACGAACAACCGCTCCCCACCTCCACCCCTGAAGTGCTTTATGAAATGGGCCCCTAGTCAGGTCCCTATATATGGTCTTCTTGATTATGAAGAATATGTAAGAGCCAGGATCTTTAACGTCAAAAAACCCCTGGTTTGAAAGAATACTATATGTAAGAACCGGGATATCTAACGTCACAAAAACCCTAGTTGGGAAGAATAATATGTAAGATTTGGGATCTCTAACGTCACGAAAAAATCCTGGTTTGGAAAAATCGGCTGGTTTACTCTTAGCATCTGCTCCAGAGATGTGGACAGGAGGTTATGATATATATGTATATCAATTACGATGAGACGAGTACCCACCTAATTAGCTATCGATAAAGGTGTATTTACAAAGTTAATTTACGTAGGTAGGTATACTCTTGACGTAAATAATCAAGTACTACTTACTAAATAGATAGGTGGTGTGTAACATGACGTATGTAGGTCGCAGGATATTAAGGATCTGAATCATAGAGGTCTCAAGAAGCACACTGTATTGAGAGCGCTCAAAATCTGGAGCCTGTTCCAAGAACGACTTCGAACCCCTAAATTCCATTTTCGATGGTCAGTTTTTACGCGCAGAAAATAATGACAAACGCTACGACATTTTCCTGCTCGAGGAGTAAAAAGTAAAAAGTCAGCAGTGGAGAATGTCGTTCGTGGAATAAGGCCCTTGTATCCATCATTTGGGGTGGATTCCACGAACAACCGCTCCCCACCTCCACCCCTGAAGTGCTTTATGGAATGGGCCCCTAGTCAGGTCCCTATATGGAGTATATGATGGTCTTCTACTTTCCTTAACCTATAGGAAGAAAAGTGATGTATTTTTCTGTCAATCTTGACTGATCAATGGGACTGCTATTGACTGAACCAGTGCCTTTTTGTTTAACCTGCCCACAATGTGGTAGTTGAGTACACCGGCCTAATGCAGTACTGCACATAGGTACTTGTACCGGTATATTCAATTGATACAGTGTTTACATTTATAGAGGAAGCACATGTGCATCTCAAAGTAAAGTCGAATATAATAATTGTACGGGGTGTGACGAAAGTACGCGTGGGCGTTCGTCTCTAAGGTACAAGAAAGTAAAAAAAGAAGAAGAATGAGAGCTGGGATCTCTAACGTCACAAAAACCCTCTATTTTGGAAGAATATGTATGAGCTTGGATCTCTAAAGGTGTGTCCACACATAGTCGCCCGGCCGTCGATTGATGTCGACTGAACCATCCACACTGCTAGTTAATCTAGACACCTATAGGTAAATAATTAAAATTAAAACTAATATAGCTCGCTATACTGTAGTAATAGAAAGTAAAAATTATATACCTACATATTACCTTTAAATTTAATTTATAAAACTAATCGCCTACCTATCTAAGTATTTACATAAAAGAAAAAGAAGCTAAAATTATGTCCTACGCACTATAGAAATGTGGCAAAATCAGGGGGTTGAATGTTAGAGATTGCCTTGCGAAATAATTTCGTCCTTTGATAGCAATTTTTGTATTTTTTACAAGACCAAAAACCCAATGAAGACTCTTTTGATTGACCCTAATTTATACTAAAATCCCTTAAATATACAATAATAAAATTCTATTATTCTACTTTGGTATGAATTCTAATAAAATTTTATACCAATTCATACCTAATAGAATTCATACCAAAGTCGAAATTCTATTAGAATTCATACCAAAGTCATACCTAACACCAAAGTTTACTAGAGGTACCTGCTAACGTTTCTCGAGGATCGAGGATACCTATTACTGCTTCTCCACATTACTGCGAGCTCTCAGCCCCTCAGAGCTCAGAGATTGTTCTGACCTTCGTAATCAGCACATACCTCAGTTCTCAAGAAGACAATAACTCCAAACAATAAAATTCTACCAGGTATAACGTGGTACCTCGTAAACGTTTTGAACTGCTCCTACATAGTGACATATGTACAGGTATACGTATATAGGTATCTACTTACCTAGCTCTGATTATTTTCTTCCCGAAATAAAAGAGAGAAGGAGGACAGGATAGGAAAAAGCCAGCTGTTCCAAGAACGAAACTTACCTGATTAGGATAAACTTCGTCCTGGGCGAGACCCAGAAAAAGAACCAAGTAGAGGTATGATATGAGCACATTGCATACACAGTAGAGATAGCAGGCGTTCATAAGTTTTGAACCCTTATCCTTATTCCTCTAGCATCAGTGCAGTATTGGAAAATCTAATTTGATACCTGCGCTAAGCCCTGTTTTCTCGCTTTTCCCGAGTTCAAGATTTACCGGTATTTTTTTAATCGATTTATCTCGGGATCTAGAAGTCGTAGAAGAAAAAGAAAAATTCCGTTGTTCCTCATTTTTCCTGCTCTTTGACTTCGAAACATCACCCAAGTAAGCGCAACTGTTCTAATATGTATAGGTAGATAAGTTTCACGTGTTTCATTAACCTACATTATCTACCTACATAATACCTATTATGCTCATACCTATAATGTAATATTTTTCGTAGTTGGGCCTACCTCGGAAAACGTTACCTTGATATTTACCTACTTCAATTTTACCTACTTCAATGGGCTATTTTTTAATGATATCTATGTAGGTAGGTACCTACCTAAGTAGGTATAAAACTACCTACCTACCTTTTTTTAACGTTTTTCTCCGCCATTGCGCAGATATGTTAACCCAGTGCTGATTACTATCCTCGCCTCGATTGCGTCATTCGGACATTTATCTTCTATCCGCTGTTTTGCTGGCATGTAATAAAATGTAATTTGAACTCTCCTAGCCGATTTCACCAAACTTCAATCAAGCCTTAATTGAGTCATTAAGCACTGATGGGGAATTAAAGTTGAAAATTGCATTTCACCAACCTCCGTTAAGACATTTCTCCCATCAATTCACCCTAATAAGGAAAAATTATGTAACTACCTATCCGCCATTATTCTTCTCCTGCTTTGCTGGCATATGCCAATGGGTAGGTTAGAGTGAAATTTAGTCCGGAATTTACAAACATCTGTTTCAATATTACGAAGATTTGTGGCTTTATTGCGTCAGATTAGAGTTCGACTTCACCTTTCTCGTCTGTAGGAATTTGGATAGAGTAGAAATTTACCTAGAAATTAAATTTAAGTAAATATAGGTAGGTTTATGAATTTACTGTAATTACTAATTACCTAGAAATAAGAACGAATCATATTGATTCTTAGTTATATAATAACAATAATAGTGCTTATTTATACTGCTCGCATAGGACTGAAAAGTCCCTTTACTCCAGCAGTAGGCTACTACTATTATTGTGCAGTTGCGCTACCAACCAAGCTAACCTGCTGCATATAATACGTATAGGTATGCAGTTTGTAGACTCCGTAGGAAATTTACATTGACGGTTTCAATTTTCGAACCCTGTAAAGCCGTGAATAATTCGTAATTGTCATGGCGGTGAACATGAACATGGAACTCAAATGTGCACGGCATTATTTCATCACGGAGAAATACCACGTAAACCACGTTGTTAGTTTTTGCTAGAGAAGTTTTTGCCAAGAGGTCGATTTGTTTGCCGGCATTCGCGTTCCAACTACCCGGCCGTCTAGAAGTTCGCGGAGTTTTGACGAAGTAAATTTATTGTTGGTCTTTGCCAAGAGGTCGATTTGTTTGCCGGCATTCGCGTTCCAACTACCCGGCCGTCTAGAAGTTCGCGGAGTTTTGACGAAGTAAATTTTACATCCTACTTTCGCGGCCTAAAAGATTTTCTTTTTAGAACTTTAGGATAATCTATACTTTCCGTGATTTCCCCTACCAACTTTCTATACTTTCCGTGATTTTCCCTACCAACAAAAAGTGAAGTAGTATTAATTTTTCATGTAACCTAATTTTTCATACAAGCTTTAGGATAAATTCGCGTTAACAATTGATTTTATGTTTTTTAGTAGGTATAAAAGAATAAAGTGTAGTGATTTTTTTCTCCTATTTCGCGAATTGAAGTGTAACTGAAAAAATATTGACAATTTATAACTAGTTTATACAGTAAATTTATAACTTATCTCCTTTATACAAATTATATCTACCTAGAATCTAACCTTTCCGTGATTTTTTTCCCGGAAAATTCGCACCAGTCAAACTCGCATCTTCTAGATCGCCGGGACCTTAGAAACTTTGTAGACAAGGGCAAACTTATACCTAATAATAATAATAATAGTGCTTATAATAATAAGACTGAAAAGTCCCTTTACTCCAGCAGTAGGCTACTACTATTATTGTGGTCAAATCCTCAAATTTTAGTGAGGATAAAATTCCATACCTCGGCTGGAATTGAACCCACGCCCTCCTGTTTACCAGGCGAGCGCCTTGACTTTTTAGCAATTTTTTTTAGACCAAAAGGAACCATAAATCGAGTGATAATCATTACTTTTTAATACTTCGAAAATAAGGGCCAGTCTAAGGTACATATGTAGGTACATGTAGGTACATAGGTACAATGCCTATCACCTACCGCACAGATAACATCTTACCAATTTCTCTCAATTTTACTTTCTATTATTGTTACTCGGACGCTACACAACGCGCTACACAACGCTACACAACAAGTTATATTGTATTGTAAACAAAAATTATAAACAATAAAAATAAAGGTTTATCAAAAATTGAAATTGAAATCCAGGTTTCCCACTTAGATAGGTTCGAGTGTAAGAGGTAGGTTAGGTAATTTTTACCTCTCGCACAACTTTCAATATGGTGCCAACCGTATACCCGTCCGATAATTTGGCCAGAGTAGAGCAGTTGAACTGTCGCGATACGCTGGGGTATGAAAACAGGAGCTCGGTCCAAATGTAGGACAGGGAGGCATAGTCTGGCCTCGGAATGTAGATCATCTTCTGATAGGTTTGAGCGAGAGACTTCTGATCACACTCCCACGGACATGTGGAGATCCCGATGAGCATAATCTGGATCAGACCAATTGTAACAATTATTATTACAAATAAAGTATATATCTTATAATCTGGATCAGAGAAATCGGAAGATGTGATTTGACGCGAACGTGAGAGTTTTTCATCCTACACTGGCAGTTTTGGGTCTGGAGATTTTGGTAAATACCTACATTATTCAGACCGGAATTGACCTGGATCGAACCTACTCTCTCTCTCTCTCTCTCTCTCTCTCTCTCTCCCTACCTCACCTCCCTCCCCCCCCTCTCTCTCTCTTTTAGAGATTTTCATAGAGGGAGCCATACCTACTAAGGTCTAATCTCCCGAAGGCGAAGAGAGAAGGAGGACAGGATAGGAGAAAGCCAGCCGTTCCGAGAACGAACCTTATCTGTTTAGGATAAAGTTTGCCCCGGGCGGGAATCAAACTCTCGACCTAACGCTTACAAGGCAGGCGCACTCATACCCTACGAGCTAACTAAGCTGGCAGGTATAATAATAATAATAGTGCTTATTTATACTGCTCGCATAGGACTGAAAAGTCCCTTTACTCCAGCAGTAGGCTACTACTATTACTGTGGTCAAATTCTCAAATTATATTGAGGATAAAATTCCATACCTCGGCTGGGATTGAACCCACGCCCTCCTGTTTACCAGGCGAGCGCCTTCACCACTACACCACCGAGGCAGGCTGTATTGCCATTTTTCCTGATTTCTCCACCATTGTTGTGGAGTCATGGCTCAGGATACGGTGTGTCCTGTACGCTCAACCTGATGAAAACCTTCCCGATCTTCTATCATGTAGAGCAGTGTCCACACATAGTCGACTCAGTCGATCGATGTCGACTGAAACCGTACACTGCCTCGACAACATTGATTCACCTCGTCGGCATCGAGTATGTGTGGACACACCTTTAGTGAATAGTCACTCATCCCACCGATCCGATTTCTGTCCACAGCCGTGTTGTATCTGTACATGCTGAAGAAGTTACATTACGAGGAAAATAATGCCACCGTCCTCTATTTCTGTCCACAGCCGTGTTGTATCTGTACATGCTGAAGAAGTTACATTACGAGGAAAATAATGCCACCGTCCTCTATCATTCCTGGGCAGGACTCTGCTATTTCTTTCCAATATTTGGCGGTATCATTGCGGACACCTTCCTGGGGAAATTCAAGTAAGTCGAAACGGCATTTTGGTTTTCACCTGAACAGAATTCGGTTCCTGTAAAGCTTGGTCTCTTCGATTTTGGGACGGTAAGATCTCCGTTGTTACAGTGTTCTTTATCAAAACCTCTTGAAAAAAAGCTTGGTTCAGTCAGCCTGTAGTTTGTTTGGAAGGTTGGGCGGGGTCGCTTTCAGCCCGGAAAATACCTATCCAGATTTAAATTAATTTAATTTAAGCGCTTGATTGTGGGGTCAATTTTCGCCCGGAAAGAACCTTATCCCGGAAAGAACCTCGTATACACCTACATATGTAAGTATAAAAAACAAATTGCCCCTTATCTCCTGAGTGTTATCGAATGCCTATTGATATTCCCCTATGAATCACCCGGGTTTCCTGGTGACACAAATCGTTGTAATCAAAGCTCTCCAGAACTGAAATAGGAGGAAATGACGAAGTCGTGATAAGTAGGTAAGTAGGTAGGTAGGTATAGGTCTATACATAGGTACTATAACTACCTGGAATCGAGAAAATAATCAATGAAGATCTGCAGGTTATAGGTACCTACCTACGTATCTGTAATTTTTGATATATCTGAATGTTATGTTAGGTAGGTAAATCATTCAGGAATTTCGATAGGTAGGTATTTGACTATTTGATGAAGGAAATGGTCTCTTTCGACGAATACCTATCTCTAAGCTAAATATAAACGGAGTCGGTATAAAATATACCTGTGACACATGATTCCTTTAATTATATTATGATTAGAATATACGTATAATAAATATTAGGTATACTGTCAGCACAATGCATAGTCATTGTGTAGAAAGGGTACCTGTACAGACCTATCTACCTACATGTCTGTCTATCTACTACATACATAACTTTTTACATGTACGTCATAGGAGCCAGGATCTCTAACGTCAAAAAACCCCTGGTTTGGAAGAATACTATATTTTACAGCCGGGATCTCTAACGTCACAAAAACTCTAGTTGGGAAGAATAATATGTAAGATTTGGGATCTCTAACGTCACGAAAAAATCCTGGTTTGGAAAAATGAGGGATCTCTAACGTCGGTGCACAAAGCTGGGGTCCCCCCACCTAGATGAGTGGGGTCCCCCTCTCCGAGGGGGTGTGGGGGTAGGATATGCCTAATAGGGCAGCTCGCTAATCTATGTTCCTAACTATCTTCAACTTTCTGTCCGCAGCGAGCTGAGTTTATTCGGCCTCCTCCTAATCGCCATAGAGGGCACAAAGGTGGGGTCCCCCAACCTAAATGAGTGGGGTCCCTCTCTCCGAGGGGGTGTGGGGGTAGGATATGCCTAATAGGGCAGCTCGCTAATCTATGTTCCTAACCATCTTCAACTTTCTGTCCGCAGCGAGCTGAGTTTATTCGGCCTCCTCCTAATCGCCATAGGGACGGGCGGTATCAAGCCATGCGTCTCGTCCTTCGGGGGTGACCAATTCGTCTTACCCCAGCAGAAAGATCAGCTGGACAAATTCTTCTCGTTCTTCTACTTCGCCATCAATGCGGGATCTCTCATTTCGACGTTCATAACTCCGATCTTCCGCGAAGATCTGAAATGTTTTGGCGAAGACTCGTGCTTTCCGGCGGCATTCGGAGTGCCCGCCGCTCTCATGCTGGTGTCCATAGGTTCGTATCTCGTAAGGGGTATCAATTCATAGGTATATTTCATTAGGAAGGTAGGTATATCCATGTCAGGGCTGTATCAAGGATTTTGTCGAGGATGCTCCAAATTTTCGGAGCCTGACCCTTCCATAAGTAGTGTAGGTACGGTGCTTTATTCAGACTGCCAAGATATGTAGGACAGATAGTTCCTATAATTTAACAGTTTACCAGCGGCAATAGCACATTGAATACACCAGTTCCTCATAGACCACTAAATTTGAGGAACGTTGGGGTGAAGCGGCATTCGGAGTGCCCGCCGCTCTCATGCTGGTGTCCATAGGTTCGTATCTCATAAGGGGTATCAAATCATAGGTATATTTCATTAGGAAGGTAGGTATATCCATAAGTCAGGGCCGTATGCAGGATTTCGTCGAGGATGCTCCAAATTTTCGGAGCCTGACCCTTCCATAAGTGAGTGTACGGTGCTTTATTCAGACTGCCAAGATATGTAGGACAGATAGTCCCTATAATTTAACAGTTTACCAGCGGCAACAGCACATTGAATACACCAGTTCCTCATAGACCACTAAATTTGAGGAACGTTGGGGTGACCAATCCGGATGAGTGACCCATTGACCATCTGGCTATTACGTGCTGCTGACTTTTTCCGGCCACACTAAGGTTGGATGAGGTTAATGTTAGGGAAGCGGAATGTACAGATAAAGCTTTTATCCTGACTCGTGCTACCAACCTCAGTGGTGTAGTGGTTAGCGCGGTGGACTCTGGATCTGGAGGTTGGTGGTTCGAGTCCAAGTCAAGTCATAAAATTTAGCGTAGTGTATTAAGCGGGGAACGACATTTGAGAGAAGCAATTATGCTTAACACAATTAAAATTCCTTATCCTGACTCCTGCTGAGCTACTTAAAGGCTTTATATTAATAAAATATCACTGGGTTATGGGTACTTTTCATTCGTTTTAATCACAAACTTGTTTCCATGTCTCCCACAGTTGTGTTCGTAATTACCTATGCTAAGTGGGCGAGGGGGTATTTTTGTTTGTGTTTTACCTTCTAATGGCCAGCCGGGACCACAATCTAAGGTTAATTATTGGATTGGGCAATCTCATTGGCTAAAAAGTTTGAAATCAACAAATCAGACGGCTTCACCCCAAGAGTTAAGATTGTGTGTCCCCGGCCATAATTACAACGTACTCCACAGAGAACTATTTCGTGGGTTTTGGAAATTTTGATATCTATGTACGTATAAAATTTGTGGGTGATATCGGAGTACCTATAAGTTTAGTCTAATAATACTTATCTTCCCCTATGTGCCAGATTAGGTGAAAAGTTTCTATTGTTATGATTAGTAGCTATTTATCACTAATGTGTTTGGATATCCTAGGCCCATTTTTTCACTATGTACTCGTTTTATTATATTTTAACGGGGGTTTTAGTGAAGGAGATTTTACTCTCCTTTCGGGGAGTTGTTATTCTTACCTTAAAAGTCACCCAAGATAAGATACCTACCACTTCTCGTCAAATTCTGAATCTAGCCATCCAAATTATCACAAAAACCTGTAGGATTCACTTACTGCTCGTATTATTAGTTAGTATTGGTACTCGTATTATTAAGCCGGTCACTGACGATGAGTTTAATTTTATCACATCACCGGTCATCTCATGAAATAAAACTCATCGTGAGTGGCGGGCTTTTCAAATGGTCACCGGTCCCTAAAATAAGCTTACTTACTGCTCGTATTATTAGTTAGTATCGGTACTCGTATTATTAAGCCGGTCACTGACGATGAGTTTTATTTTATCACATCACCGGTCATCTCATGAAATAAAACTCATCGTGAGTGGCGGGCTTTTCAAATGGTCACCGGTCCCTAAAATAAGCTCCAAATGCACCAGAGGCGTAAGGGTTGATGTAACCTTTAGCATCTGAAAGCGTCACATGCTAAAATAAAAAGCAAAAGAACCAACCACTTGTTCCTCTTTTCTCCTTAGGGTTCCAAGTGGACAGCGCAAGCGGATCGGATGAGAGGCGACCTAACCGGTACCTCCTTCGCCATCAAGGCTGACCAGATGCAGGTCATTAACCCCTTCCTAATCCTGGCCATGATCCCGCTGTTCCAATATTTCGTGTACCCCTTCATCGCCCGCTGTGGCATCAGCACCCCGCTGAGAAAGCTGACTACGGGCGGGCTACTGGCTGCCCTGGCGTTTGTCATTTCTGCCCTGGTAGAGTTCCAGATCAGGGTGAGTGTGAAGGCCCGTCATCTAATATCGTATTCGATTATGTGAAACAAAACACAGAACCAATGATATTGTAAGATTTCGCTTTGTGGAGCTAGTGTTTCAAAGCGGAATCTGATTGGTTCGGCCCAAAAAAAGTCACATAATCGAATGCGATACTACTCTCTGGAGTCTGGATAGATGCTTCGCGTCGTACAAAACCTTCTCTTCTCCGAGAGGTTTGATAGAGAGAACTGCAACTACTGAGGTCTCATCGTCCCGAAATTAAAGATAGAATGTGGACAAGTTAGGAGACAGCCAGCAGTCTCGAGAACGAACATTACCTGTTTGGTATAAAGTTCGCCCCGAGTAGAAATCAAACCCGCGACCTAGCGCATACAAGGCAGGTGCGCTCTGTCCAATTTTACGTCAGAACTCAGAACTTAAACAGACCTTTTCATTCCGCAGGCCACTGACAAGCAAGTAACGCTGCGAGTCTACAACACCTTGGACTGTGGATTCACGTTCAACTCGCCCGCACAGAATGGGACTCTAGAACCGATGGGTCTGGTGATGTTTGATACGATAGTGGAGGGGGTACAAGATGTCCCTATTGAATTCATCCCTGACGCTTCCTGCAGCGTAGTGAAAGAGAAGTTCCAGGCTAAAGCGGTCAGAGTGGCAGGACAGGTGAGTTCTAGAAGGCCTGACTTATCTGATTTTGCATTTATAGTTCGTCAGATTCTTTCTAAAACTTTAGATCGTCAAACGGTATGCCTGATTTTCAGAAAATTTGAAAGTCTTCTTCTATCTTCTTTTTCTCAGTAAATTTTGAGCCTCATTGTATCTTTGGCGGTTTCATTGAAGCCCTTTACTGAGCTCAATCACCCACTAGTTCTAAATGTCTTTGACAACTTCGAAAAGTTTATGGAATGTTAAACTCTTTCAACGCTGCGCTGGAGAATCGGATGTTAAATTGGGTCCAAACATAGTCGACCGGCCGTCAATCGACGAAGTGAATCTATGTTGTCGAGGCAGTGTGGACAGTTCTCATGTGTCGACTATGTGTGGACACACCTTTAGGTTCGGGTGTTGTACTTATACGTTTTATTTTGTGTTCCAGGGCACTGCCTACTATTTGAGCAACAATACCGAGGGAATTGGACAACTAACCAGGATAGGGGACTTCGATAACATTACAACCCCTGAAAAGGAACCCACCAAAATCAGATTCCTGTATAATTCAGACTTACAGGGGAAAAACGTCTCGACCAATTAATTCTCGGGTTTAATAACTCGGGATTTAGATGATGAAACGACGAACCTTATCGGTTTCGGGTAAAATCCGCCCCGGGCGGGAATCGAACGCGCATCTAGCGCTTACAAACTACAAAGCAGTTGCGCTACCAACCAAGCTAACCTGCTACATATAATACGTATAGGTATGCAGTTTGTAGACTCCGTAGGAAATTTACATTGACGGTTTCAATTTTCGAACCCTGTAAAGCCGTGAAAAAAACGTCTCCCTAGAATCTAGTCTGGGTTATCAACAAACCGTGGTGTTCCCGGCGGATCAATTATATACTGACTACATTACTGGATATCCCACGGGAATGTAAGTTTACCATTAATCCTAGGCCCATTTTTCCACCATGTATTCGTTTTATTATATTCTAACGGGGTTTTTAGTGAAGAAGATATTACTTTTCCTTCGGGGACAAGCTAACCGTCTCTTTACTTTTTAAACTCACCCAACCCTGAGTGGGCCGGCAAAAAGCCATCAAAGCGGAATCTTCTCAGATGACCATCCGGATACCAACCATGCGCAGCTTTGCTTAATACCAGGCTAACTTTCTTTTTTTATTGCTGTATTTCTAGATACAAGTTTACCTTTGGCTCGGTTGCTCTGGCTCAAGATGTAGCTCTGAAACGTGGTGGTGTCTACGTTCTCAATATTCATTGCTCATCATCTCAACAATGCGTAAGTTATTGAATTTAAAACAGAGTTACAGGGGGTTCTTATGGGGTAATTACTCCATTTGAGGGGGGAGGAACACTTTGTTTTTTTTCGAGTTTAACCTCACTGTGTAACTGCTAATATTACTTTCCATTACCCTTACGTATAGGGAACCTATACAAGGTAATGAGAAAGTATTGCAATCGGTCCAATTTTTTTTTTTTTTTTAGTGGCGGGGGTTTTATCTCTATTCGGCGTCAAGTTACCCGTCTACTAACATTAACCTCACCTAGCCTGTGAGGGACCGAGAAAATCCAAGATTGCTGTTGGTCACCCGTCCGGATACCAACCACGCGTAACGTTTCCTAACTTCAATGATCGGAACTAGTGCATTCCACATTCCAAGGGCTGCTTTTCCATGTTGATTAACAATGCCTAATTTCCTTCAGTGATCTATTGAGAACCAGTGCATTATACTGGCTAATTTTCCATGTATTAAAAATTCCTACAGGAGTCCAAAGTACTTGAAGTGGCACCCGGCTTGGTTCACATGTTGTGGCTATTACCCCAGTACATCATCATAACTGCGGCGGAAATTATGTTCTCCATCACCGGATTCGAATTTGCCTTCACACAGGTGAGTAAGTTGTAAAGGTGGGGACGATTTTGGTCGACTATGGTCGATGTATCATCTTCTAGAACCCATATAAATTAGGTAAAGGTGTGCCTACACAAAAGTCGACCGACATGAAACCCATATAAAGTAGTTAAGATCAAAGGATTTTCGCGGAGAGGAAAAACTACTTATTGTGGACGTCTTTTAGGTTTTAGGTGATGTAGAACGACCACAGTGTAGACGCTGCTAAACGTCGCGTCATTTAGCAGGTACTTGTAGGTACATATTAATTCATTTATCAATTCATTTCAGGCTCCGGTCAGTATGAAGTCAGTCTTGTCAGCATGCTGGTTGCTTACCGTAGCTTTCGGAAATCTCATAGTGGTTATTGTGGCGGAGGCCAAATTCTTTGAAAATCAGGTAAGATTTTCAACGAATAGAATATACCTTGTTTATCCTGCCAGAATGAGACTAAAAAGTCCCTTCACCCCAGCAGTCTAAACAATCTCTCGTGTATTTTATAGGTTTAACAGCATCTGAATTATGAAAAAAAAAAAAAGCCTTGTAAGCGCTAGGTTAGGGGTTTGATTCCTGCCCGGGGCGAACATAATCTGATAGGGCTCGTTCTCGGAGAAGCTGGTTTTCTCCTATCCTGGAGGCCTGGAGCTCTTCCACCCGACCACTGATTTGTCTTTCGTTTTTTCCAGGCATACGAGTTTCTCCTATTTGCGAGTCTAATGGTGCTAGACATGGGGGTGTTTATGTTCCTAGCCATGAGTTATCAGTACGTCACACACCACGACATTGAAGAGGATGAGGATGACAAAGTGCCTCACCAATCCTCGGCAACATTGGGCAGTACGGTAGCAGAAGACTGAAGAGGCTGCGTAAAAAAAAGTGTACATAGTTATACATTAGGGATGTTTAGTGCAGTGCAATAGTCCTAAACATGGACGCGGCACACAAGGGATCAAGAAGAGACCGCCTTAACATAGCAACCTTCGTGGCCTAGTGGGTTGCACTTGGCTTGCAAGGCGAAGTTCACGGGTTCGATTCCTGGAAAGGTCGAAGTTTTTCGGCTTGAAGTTCGG
>NW_007380552.1:16973-22688 GCF_000475195.1 Diaphorina citri
ACGCCGGAAATCCCGGGTTTGATTTCTGACAGGGTCAAATTTTTTTTCGGCTCTGTGCTTCAAGTTCGGGGTGCACTTAACCTCGATGATGTGAAATACACAAAAATTGAGAACAGGTTCTCTGCTTCACCACGTATAATTAATAATTTGATTATTATCATTATTACTATAATTATTATTATTATTATTTTAATTTGATACAATAGAGATGTGTAAGGAGTGAGTGAGTTATAATAAAGAACTACTCTTTACAGTGGACTAGTCTGTCAGTGAGTCAAATCCTAAAACATGTAACTCACTCTTCTACTCTCCATTATAGGTCCTAGAGAGTTTGCTAAAACATGTAGCAAACTCCCTAGGACCAGCTTAGGTTGATTTTGTAAATTTGGAAGTTCAAACAATTTTACAAAGTGATATCGATTTTTTATAAATATGTAGTTACGGATTTTCTCAGACGATTTTCCGGATTTTTATTTGTACATAATTGTAAATTTTATTGTGTCTGATCTTCTACTCTCTATTGTAGGTCCTAGAGAGTTTGCTAAAACATGTAGCAAACTCCCTAGGACCGGCTTAGGTTGATTTTGTAAATTTGTAAGTTCCAACAATTTTACAAAGTGATATTGATTTTTTATAAATATGTAGTTACGGATTTTCTCAGACGATTTTCCGGATTTTTATTTGTACATAATTGTAAATTTTATTGTGTCTGAAATCTTCGCCTGTAAATAAAAATTAAATAAGCCTTAAATTTTATTTAAATAATAGTGTTTTCAATCTTATTTATTTTTAAATATGCAAATCTTAAATATAATTTTTGTAGGATCAAGGGTTTTTGTATATTATGTACAAGTGGTTTCAAAGTTTAATATACAGACCATTTTTATACACATCGAATATTTAAACAAACAAAACAAATATGTGTACCTAATTACCTATGCTAAGTGGGCGAGGGGGTATTTTTGTTTGTGTTTTACCTTCTAATGGCCAGCCGGGACCACAATCAAAGGTTAATTATTGGATTAGGCAATCTCATTGGCTAAAAAGTTTGAAATCAACAAATCAGACGGCTTGACCCAAGAGTTAAGATTGTGTGTCCCCGGCCTGAAAGTCGCTGGAAGAACCTGGAAAGGAGATGCACAAGATACAGAGTGTGGAACCTTTGCGACCTGCATCGATGGAGACAGACACCAGATTCTGCTGCAGCCGATGATATCACGGATCCATAAGTGGGTGCCCCACTAGTTAACAGTTCAGAAAAGAAGACTTTTTTATTTAATTTTTAAACGATGTGGTGAGTCCAAAAAGTGACTGTGATCCCCAGGCTAATTAGTTTAACAGCTAAATTTCAACTGTATTTTATTATTGACAGTTTCTTTACAGCTTGGTGAAAACAGATTGACAAAATTACTAAAATAATATTACTTAAAAAAAAAAGAAACAAAAAAAAGTGTACATAATATATGAATACCTATCAGTATGAATCCAAAAGAAAACAGAAATGAGAAGAAACAAAAACAGTAACAGTTACCAATTACAACGTACTCCACAGATAACTATTTCGTGGGTTTTGGAAATTTTGATATCTAGGTACGTATAAAATTTGTGGGTGATATCGGAATACCTATAAGTTTAGTATAATAATACTAACTTATCTTCCCCTATGTGCCAGATTAGGTGAAAAGTTTCTATTGTTATGATTAGTAGCTATTTATCACTAATGTGTTTGGTCCTGTAAAGGCCCAGAATCACAGTCACTGTTTTTTATTATTATTTTTTTTTTTAATAGAATTTTTTTATAAGATCAGTCGGAAGACCAGCAATGAGGTGGGAGGACCCCCCTGTGAAAGTCGCTGGAAGAACCTGGAAAGGAGATGCACAAGAGAGTTGTGGAACCTTTGCGACCTGCATCAATGGAGACAGACACCAGATTCTGCTGCAGCCGATGATATCACGGATCCAGAAGTGGGTGCCCCACTGGTTAACAGTTCAGAAAAGGTGACTTTGTTTTATTTAACTTTTAAACGATGCGGTGAGTCCAAAAAGTGACTGTGATCCCCAGGCTAATTAGTCTAACAGCTAAATTTCAACTGTATATTATTTTTGACAGTTTCTCTACAGCTTGGTGAAAACAGATTGACAAAATTACTAAAATAATATTACTTAAAAAAAAAGAAACAGAAAAAAAGTGTACATAATATATGAATACCTATCAGTATGAATCCAAAAGAAAACAGAAATGAGAAGAAACAAAAACAGTAACAGTTACAGACATTAATAGTCGGAGCCACACTCTGAAATTAACCCATGATTAACTTTAAATCTTGAATTAAGAAATCTGATTGGTTAAATTCAATTTTTTAGCCCGTCCTTCCTTTATTATTACGATAGTAATAAAAAAAGGTATAAGGGACGGGCTATTTCGGTGTCTGTCTGTCCGTGTGTCTGTATGTCTGTCCCAAGAGAAGGACTTATCCAAACCTGGTGGACCTATATATCAAATTAAAGGTCTTTTTACCAGGACGAAAGTGGTGGTGCAAATTTTGTCCAGAGAACCATAAAGCCAAAAAAACAAAAAAAATGGTTCTTGGGGGAATTTTTTTTACGTTTTCTCACACAAATGAGCTCTGATCTTGAATTTTGTCGCGACGACCTATGAACTCAAAGCGAGAAAGTTTTAGATAACACTTCAGTCGTTCATCTAAGACCATTTTTAGCGTCACCTATGTTAGGCTACGCCGAGCAAGGCCAATAAATGGATGGGTGACTTAAAGGAATAAAGGGAAAACGGGCTCTAGTCTTGATTTTAAATCATTACATAAGTTTTTAACGTCACCTATGTTAGGCTACGCCGAGCAAGGCCAATAAATGGATGGGTGACTTAAAGGAATAAAGGGAGAACGGGCTCTAGTCTTCAAATCATTACATAAAAGTAAAATCGAAAAATCAAATCAAGAATAATAATAAACTGAATAGTAAACAAATTAGGTACATAGGTACATGGGTACTGATTTTCTTTAACCACGATCGAATAAACTACGGGCTAAAAAATTCCCGGAGGGACGGGCCCAGCTTGTTTTACTTCTCTTCCAGCAGTTGGTTCTCTTTCTCTCTCAGCTTACTCAGGGGCAGTAGCGTAGGTACGGCAGAATCCTCAGTGGCGGCTTTATTAAGGCTGGTGTTGGATAGGAGGTTACCTTTGCTCTTGCCTGGCTGAAGACGTTCTATGGTGCGTTGTATTTCTCGTTTCTTCTTGGGTGGGGGAGGAGCAGGAGGTGGGGCAGCAGCTAAGGCAGCCGCTGCTTGCTGCTCCTTCATGAGGCGACGCTTCTGTTGTAATGCTTCCTGTAATGTATTAAGTACAAAGTAGTTTTAGTTTTTGTTGACCTTTTAGGGGGAGGGGGAGAATACGGAAATGAGTGTTATACTGTTACCTTTTTAGCCCGTCCTTCCTTTATTATTACGATAGTAATAAAAAGGTATAAGAAACGGGCTATTGTATTCGCTTCGGTGTCGTCTGTCTGTCCCCAAGTTTTAGATAACACTTCAGTCGTTAATTTAAGACCGGTTTTAGCGTTACCTATGTTAAGCTACGCCGAGGAAGGCCAATAAATGGATGGGTGACTTAAACATTATATTGGGAATAAAGGGAGAACGGGCTCTAGTCTTGATTTTAAATCATTACATGAAAGTAAAATCAAAAAATCAAATCAAGAACGGGATAATTTCAGGACGCGGCAGAGGCTTATGAAAATGAAACCTACCTTACGAGCGGCCTTATCAATCTTGTCTATTTTACTCAGGGTGCGCTGGTATTCTGCTTCTATTCTCGCTCTGGACTCGTAGTCTTCCACTATACCCAGTATCTGAGATGGTGAATTACTGGCGGAGTTGGAGTACTCGGAAAATCGGGGCGTGTCGTCTAGCCATTTGTTGATGTCCTGTAAATACAGAAAAATAAAGGAATTATGTATGTATATCTTGGTGAAACGTTTTGAAATCGATGGATTGATACGACAATAATGACAATGTCCAAAACTGTCAGTGTACTCCGGAGAATACGGGGGCACGGTTGGTCCAGTGGTAACGCGCTTGCTTGCCATGCAGAAGGTCCCGGGTTCGAATCCCACCATCGACAAAAATTTGAAAAAAATAATACAATGGTGTTTGTTTATTCTTTTACTCCAACACAACCTACATAGGTACTACTATTACAACCTTGACATTGATCAAACCCACAACCTCCTGTTTACCAGGCGAGTGACATAGGTACTACTATTACAACCTTGACATTGATCAAACCCACAACCTCCTGTTTACCAGGCGAGTGTCTTGACCCACTTCAGCACTGAGGCAGGAATAATAGTAATCCTACCCTTGTTAGCATTATAATTTGCTCAGTTGCATTTTGTCATAGTGAAACTTCTTTAACACCCTCAACACATTCCATAAATTAGAAAACTTCTTGAACACCTTTAGTGCCTTCCATAAAGCAGACAATTTTCTTTTCTTCTTCTTTTTGGTATGAACTGTTTTGAGAAACAGAGTCCAAATACCTACTTGAGGACCTGTTATGGACTGAAAAACTATCTGACTTACAACTTTGGGGTAGTCTTCTCTGTACAGGCGAGTTCCATAGAAATACCAAAATGCAGACTGATTCCGATCATAACCCAGAGGTTGCAAACGTAAGCTGTCTGACTCCAAGTTCTGAAAAGAAAAATTTATTATAATAAATTACAAATGCCATAGTTAGATTGCTGTTGTAAGACTAAAAAAAAACCTTTTGGCAATAAATTACAAATGCCATAGTTAGATTGCTGTTGTAAGACTAAAAAAAAACCTTTTGGCAACAGATTCAACTCTCAATTATTGGTCATATTTGTGGGTGAAGTTTTATTATTATTTATTTTCTTTTTGTTTGGGTATGGGAGGGAGAACTTTTGATACATATACATTATACAGCTAAGGTCATTCATATGTTCATATCTGGCTATATGCCAACAGCTAATGATGTCCCAAATTGCTATCTGTGATGGAAACTTCAAGATGTTAGGGAGAACAAACTCACTTTCAAACAATCAAGTACATCATCTGCATCTAATCGGAAATCACACAGGGCTTGCAGGATTTCCACCTTGGTTCTCAGTGGAAGAAATTGGAAGTCAATGTCTGAATCAAATGGATTTTCTCGACCATATTCACGACATTTGGTGCGGAACAGTCGTCGCAAGAACATCTGGTAGTTGAAAATGGAAATGCCATGATTCCGTCCATAGCAACCGCAGAGTAGACGTACAATGAGTTCTTGAAGGAGAGAGCTACCAGTGTCTTCGGTACCATCTGTGAGGAGTGCCTCTTCCAATTCCTGCAGGAGATATAAGAAGACAAATGAGATTAATTCAAGGATTCCTGAAAACTGTTTTTGTCTGTGCTGTATAATAGCTCTAGGTAGTACACTCAACCTTTTATTTGACTGGGTGGGGCAGAGCACTACTAAACTCCCTGATTCTATTGGGGAAGGATTAAACTAAAATGCAAAATGGTTAAGGGTAACTTTATTTACTACACACTACCCAGCCCTGCATTGTTCATACAGTTTCACAAGTTGCCTTTTTTTCCAACACATTCCAAAAGTTTTTTTTGAAAATAAGACTCACAGCCGGTGCACCGGTTGATCAACCAATCCACCAAATGACAAAATAAAAGTTTTTT
>NW_007380553.1:0-581 GCF_000475195.1 Diaphorina citri
TCGCGGGGTTGTGCATGGGGTCGCGCTTCGCGCTCCCTTGTTTACGGTCGCGCTGCGCGCTCCCGGGGCTTCGCGGGGATTTGTATAGGGTCGCGCTTCGCGCTCCCTTGTTTACGGTCGCGCTGCGCGCTCCCCGGGGCTTCGCGGGGTTGTGCATGGGGTCGCGCTTCGCGCTCCCAGGGCTTCGCGGGGTGTGCATGAGGTCGCGCTTCGCGCTCCCTTGGCTTCGCCCCTGAGACTTTATATCGTCCCTGAGTTTTATCTCGAGAAATGAAAACTGAAAACTAAAAGCGAGAGAAAATATTAAACGCAGGAAAAGTTTTGCTGGCTCCCGGGGGCTTCGCGGGGTTGTGCATGGGGTCGCGCTTCGCGCTCCCTCGTTTACGGTCGCGCTGCGCGCTCCCGGGGCTTCGCGGGGATTTGTATAGGGTCGCGCTGCCCTGTGTATTTCTTATGGGGGAACTAAAAAACGTCAATATCTCGGGAACGGTTTGGAATTTTGAGAGTTTCCGATTTTTCCCAGTATCTACAAAAAATAAGGAATCCAATGGTGAAAACCGCATCTTCCTAGCTCATCTAGA
>NW_007380553.1:1726-2694 GCF_000475195.1 Diaphorina citri
CAAAATACAAACTTACCTATTTTTGGGAGTGATTCCTCTCCAAAGGTTTCAGTTTTTTGAGATTTTTTGACCAACTTTCCGCTTGAATAACTCGAAACTTTTCCCCCATAGAAATCTGGTTCTCATCAGGAAAAACTTGTCTGTTTTGTTGCCTTTCATTAGACATCAAGATCGTCGAAATCGAACGACCGAAACCGGAGATACAACAAAATGTTTGGCGAAAAACGCGATGTGCACTACACAAACACTATCACAGTATTTCATAGGAATTGTTGGTACTGTCGCCCCTCGTGTTCAATGCAGAGATTGCACCTTCTCCTCATGCTCTTCCTGATATTTCTGAAGATGTTTCTGGTCTCCACAAAGAATCCGAAGGCAGCGACTATCCGGCCTATGAGGTCTTCTTCGCTTTCTACGGGTGTTTCATAAATGAGATCCTTTATGAATCCCCACACACAATAGTCTATTGGGTTTTTGTCAGAGGACCTAGCAGGCCATGGGATTGGTCCACACTCCACCACGACCAATCCAATTCCCGGGGAAAATTTGGTCTAGAACCTCACGGCTTCTTCTAGCGCAATGGGCAGGGGCACCATCATGTTGGTAGATCATTTGTCTTCTTCTAGCTAAGGGGACATCCTCTAACAATACCGGCAATGTTTCCCTCAGAAATGTGACATACACTTCTTCTTTAAGACGAGCAGGAAGAAGATAAGGACCAACTAAATTATCGCCAACAATACCAGTCCACACATTTACACTAAATCGCCACTGATTGTGGACATTTTGAAAGGCATGGGGATTTTCAACACTCCAAATGTGAGAATTGTGGATATCAGGTACCTACATAGGTAGGTACCTACGTAGGTAGTGTTTACATAAAGTGGAACTCATATTATTCATATTATTCTTCTCGATCGAAATAAATGTGCCAGCCTACTTAGCTTAGTTGGTAGTGCGTCTGCCTT
>NW_007380553.1:2743-17273 GCF_000475195.1 Diaphorina citri
GGTTGTGCATGCGGTCGCGCTGCGCGCTCCCGGGGCTTCGCGGGGTTGTGCATGTGGTCGCGCTTCGCGCTCCCTTGTTTACGGTCGCGCTGCGCGCTCCCGGGGGCTTCGCGGGGTTGTGCATGGGGTCGCGCTTCGCGCTCCCTCGTTTACGGTCGCGCTGCGCGCTCCCGGGGCTTCGCGAGGTTGTGCATGTGGTCGCGCTTCGCGCTCCCTTGTTTACGGTCGCGCTGCGCGCTCCCGAGGCTTCGCGGGATGTGCATGAGGTCGCGCTTCGCGCTCCCTTGGTTTCGCCCCTGAAAACTAATATCGTCCCTGAGTCTTGTCTCGAAGAAATGAAAACTAAAAGCGAGAGCAAAATATAAAACGTAGGAAAAGTTTTTCTGGCCTCAAAGCGTGTTCCCCGTGTATTTCTTATGGGGGGACTAAAAAACGTCAATATCTCGGGAACGGTTTGGAATTTCGGGATTTTTCGATTTTTTCCAGTACCTACAAAATATAAGGAATCCAATGGTGAAAACCGCATCTTCCTAGCTCATCTAGAAGTGGGTTAGAATTTGTATACGTGAGTCAGTGAATCAGTCAGTGAGTCAGTCAGTTACACAAGGGGCTGTATATATTTTAGATGAGACATATGGACGGGTCATGTATTTATGTATGTCTGTCCGAATTGTTTAGAGAAAACTATGATAGATATCGAAAAAGTGTAAACATCAAATTAAAGGTCTTTTTAGCAGGATCACGAAAATGGTGGTGCAAATTTTGTCCAGAAAACCATAAAGCCAAAAAACCAAAAAAAAACTAGTTTTTGTGGGATTTTTTTCACATTTTCTCACACAAATGAGCTCTGATCTCGAAATTTGTTGCGACGACCTATGAACTCAAAGCGAGAAAGTTTTATATCTACCCCAAAAAATTATCAGACCTTTAAAATTCCCAACCGTTCCCGAGATATTGACGTTTTTTAGTCCAACATTGACTCGTATCTACCCCAAAAAATTATCAGACCTTTAAAATTCCCAACCGTTCCCGAGATATTGACGTTTTTTAGTCCCCCCATAAGTAATATCCGGGGAACACACTTTGAGGCCAGCAAAACTTTTCCTACGTTTAATATTTTTTCTCGCTTTCAGTTTTGAGTTTCCATTTCTTCGAGACAAGACTCAGGGACGATATTAGTTTTCAGGGGCGAAGCGCGACCTCATGCACAAACCTCGAAGCCCCGGGAGCGCGCAGCGCGACCGTTTCCTACTGACGGAGAATTTTTTTCTTACTAAAATATTCTAAACCGTAAACCGTGGCGAAGCACGGGCACAACAGCTAGTACTTTATATGATTCCTTATCACACAAAAATTTCCTATCTTAAAATTCTCCCCGTGTAATAAGGGATCATTTAAAAGTGTCCAAAAATTGAACTTTTTTTTTTAATTGACAGAGTGGCTACCGTGAAGACAAAGACTGGTGTTTATAAGCGTCCAGTTGTCAAGCTTTGCCCTCTCCCCATGCAATAGTACATTCCAGGAATTTGGACTTTGTATATAGTTATATTTTGTTGTTTGTTCTATTACAATAAAGTTTATAGACTACGTATACGTTGTTTTTCTTTGAAGTTTTTAATTTTTAGTTTATTCTAAAAATTAAAATTTTAGTTCCTAGCTTGGGAATTTTGTTACCTGGGTGCTGGCAGTTTTAATTAAATTTGTACATACTTGGTTTTTTTTCGATTTTAAATAGTTTTTGCTATTTGGCTTGATTCAATTCAATTCAATTCAAATTTATTGTATTGTTGATACACATTATATACAATTTACAAATAATGACACAATTTACAATGAACGATGAAAAACAGGTATAACTAGAGACTATGTTTACATTTAAGATTCGAGATTACATTAAACATTTGATAAAGCAATACTTCAAGTCAAATTAACCCTTTGAGGCTTAATTTTGGTGGGGAGTATGTTGGAAATAGTAGTCCCGTAAAATTCTTTATCGACGCAATATGCAATGCACCGCTTTTTTAGCGTTTTAATAAAATTAAAAGAAAATACAATTTATCCAAAACAACAAAATGGCCTGTCTTTGTTATAAACTTTGCCTACTTCTTATCGATCATTCCGACTCGCCGGTTTGATCTATCAAAAAGCTTTTGTGTAACTTGTTGATTTGTGATCTACTCGCCAACTCGCCATTCTTTTGGAACCCTCACCTCATCACTGCTGGACCGGGTGGTAAAAGTATCCTTGTTAATCCAATCCTTCCTTTCTCTCATTTTTCACTTTTGCTACTTTCTAAGGTAGTGTAGAGCAGGATCTGAGGCTCTTTGTTCATTGACTGACCACCCAAGCCAAAGGTAGGCCATTACCATTCCATTTACCTTTACTCATGAACTAGGGAAAAAATTGTACCGAAGATCCCCATTAGTTTAGGAATAATCACAGTCTCAAACTTTTGAACATGCTAATAGATAAATTACCGGATTTATGACCCTTGAATAGGTATCCTTCTGTTCTATCTACAAAAATAATCCCAACTCTTGGTAGGTAAATCTATTGTTTTTAAAAAAAGGTTCAAAATCAATCCTTCAGTTTTATTCTTAGGGCCGGTTTCTAACATCCTCGGTTGACTCGCGAGTTTGAAAACCAATGGTTCACCCAAACTCCGGAGTTGACCGAGTGTTTTGTTGACCAAGTGTTTCTGACACATTTTAAACCGCGCAGTTTTAAAACCCAAGAGTTTCGAGATTTTCGTTTTGGCAACATCGCAAAATCCCCTCTGTTGTGTTTTTATAATTCTCTGTGTAGGCTCCGTAGCCGAGTGGGTATCACACTAGGCTTGCACGCAGGAGGTCTGGGTTCGATTCCCGGCGGGGCCGAGGTTTTTTATTATTTTTTTCATTTATTATTAATTATTATAATCTTCGGCTCGTATACCAGTTGAAGGTAATGCTCTTGAACTTGTCCAGTCAGCCAGGAATCTAGGTATTTTCATCAATAATACTATGGATTGGTCTGACGAAGTAAACAATGTACGAAAAAAAGTTTTCGGGGCACTCTGGTCGCTAACACGTCTTAAGAAATTCCTCTCGCAGAACACTAGAAAGCTTCTTATTAAGTACTACGTCCTGCCGTTGTTTGAGTACTGTGCCCCTCTACTCAACGGAATAACTCAAGAAGAATCGCTCAGATTACAGCGGGCGCAAAATGCATGCGTTCGCTTCATATTCAACGTTAGGAAGTGGGAACACATCACTCCTTACTTTAACCGTCTTCAATGGTTAAAGGTTGAGGACCGGAGGAAACTTCTCACTCTCTTTATGATCTTTAAAATTCTTTCCACTCAATCCCCTCCCTATCTTTATGAAAAGTTCCGATTCAGAGACTCCATCAGGACAAGGGATACTAGAACCCACCCCCTCATGTTGGAAAAACCCAAATGTAGAACGGAATCCTATCGATCCTCTTTCCTTCCTTATGCGATAGACCTCTGGAACCTAATTCCTTATCCCATTCTAAACTCACTCTCTTTCCTTGCTTTTAAAACTCTACTCTTGAGAGCCGTTGATAATGGACTCCTTTCCTCCTTAAACTCCTAATCCTCCCCTCTATTTCCTTATAGCTGTGTACCGCGTGTGTGTGTGTGTGTGTGTGTGTGTGTGTGTGTGTGTGTGTGTGTGTGTGTGTGTGTGTGTGTGTGTGTGTGTGTGTGTGTGTGTGTGTGTGTGTGTGTGTGTGTGTGTGTGTGTGTGTGTGTGTGTGTGTGTGTGTGTGTGTGTGTGTGTGTGTGTGTGTGTGTGTGTGTGTGTGTGTGTGTGTGTGTGTGTGTGTGTGTGTGTGTGTGTGTGTGTGTGTGTGTGTGTGTGTGTGTGTGTGTGTGTGTGTGTGTGTGTGTGTGTGTGTGTGTGTGTGTGTGTGTGTGTGTGTGTGTGTGTGTGTGTGTGTGTGTGTGTGTGTGTGTGTGTGTGTGTGTGTGTGTGTGTGTGTGTGTGTGTGTGTGTGTGTGTGTGTGTGTGTGTGTGTGTGTGTGTGTGTGTGTGTGTGTGTGTGTGTGTGTGTGTGTGTGTGTGTGTGTGTGTGTGTGTGTGTGTGTGTGTGTGTGTGTGTGTGTGTGTGTGTGTGTGTGTGTGTGTGTGTGTGTGTGTGTGTGTGTGTGTGTGTGTGTGTGTGTGTGTGTGTGTGTGTGTGTGTGTGTGTGTGTGTGTGTGTGTGTGTGTGTGTGTGTGTGTGTGTGTGTGTGTGTGTGTGTGTGTGTGTGTGTGTGTGTGTGTGTGTGTGTGTGTGTGTGTGTGTGTGTGTGTGTGTGTGTGTGTGTGTGTGTGTGTGTGTGTGTGTGTGTGTGTGTGTGTGTGTGTGTGTGTGTGTGTGTGTGTGTGTGTGTGTGTGTGTGTGTGTGTGTGTGTGTGTGTGTGTGTGTGTGTGTGTGTGTGTGTGTGTGTGTGTGTGTGTGTGTGTGTGTGTGTGTGTGTGTGTGTGTGTGTGTGTGTGTGTGTGTGTGTGTGTGTGTGTGTGTGTGTGTGTGTGTGTGTGTGTGTGTGTGTGTGTGTGTGTGTGTGTGTGTGTGTGTGTGTGTGTGTGTGTGTGTGTGTGTGTGTGTGTGTGTGTGTGTGTGTGTGTGTGTGTGTGTGTGTGTGTGTGTGTGTGTGTGTGTGTGTGTGTGTGTGTGTGTGTGTGTGTGTGTGTGTGTGTGTGTGTGTGTGTGTGTGTGTGTGTGTGTGTGTGTGTGTGTGTGTGTGTGTGTGTGTGTGTGTGTGTGTGTGTGTGTGTGTGTGTGTGTGTGTGTGTGTGTGTGTGTGTGTGTGTGTGTGTGTGTGTGTGTGTGTGTGTGTGTGTGTGTGTGTGTGTGTGTGTGTGTGTGTGTGTGTGTGTGTGTGTGTGTGTGTGTGTGTGTGTGTGTGTGTGTGTGTGTGTGTGTGTGTGTGTGTGTGTGTGTGTGTGTGTGTGTGTGTGTGTGTGTGTGTGTGTGTGTGTGTGTGTGTGTGTGTGTGTGTGTGTGTGTGTGTGTGTGTGTGTGTGTGTGTGTGTGTGTGTGTGTGTGTGTGTGTGTGTGTGTGTGTGTGTGTGTGTGTGTGTGTGTGTGTGTGTGTGTGTGTGTGTGTGTGTGTGTGTGTGTGTGTGTGTGTGTGTGTGTGTGTGTGTGTGTGTGTGTGTGTGTGTGTGTGTGTGTGTGTGTGTGTGTGTGTGTGTGTGTGTGTGTGTGTGTGTGTGTGTGTGTGTGTGTGTGTGTGTGTGTGTGTGTGTGTGTGTGTGTGTGTGTGTGTGTGTGTGTGTGTGTGTGTGTGTGTGTGTGTGTGTGTGTGTGTGTGTGTGTGTGTGTGTGTGTGTGTGTGTGTGTGTGTGTGTGTGTGTGTGTGTGTGTGTGTGTGTGTGTGTGTGTGTGTGTGTGTGTGTGTGTGTGTGTGTGTGTGTGTGTGTGTGTGTGTGTGTGTGTGTGTGTGTGTGTGTGTGTGTGTGTGTGTGTGTGTGTGTGTGTGTGTGTGTGTGTGTGTGTGTGTGTGTGTGTGTGTGTGTGTGTGTGTGTGTGTGTGTGTGTGTGTGTGTGTGTGTGTGTGTGTGTGTGTGTGTGTGTGTGTGTGTGTGTGTGTGTGTGTGTGTGTGTGTGTGTGTGTGTGTGTGTGTGTGTGTGTGTGTGTGTGTGTGTGTGTGTGTGTGTGTGTGTGTGTGTGTGTGTGTGTGTGTGTGTGTGTGTGTGTGTGTGTGTGTGTGTGTGTGTGTGTGTGTGTGTGTGTGTGTGTGTGTGTGTGTGTGTGTGTGTGTGTGTGTGTGTGTGTGTGTGTGTGTGTGTGTGTGTGTGTGTGTGTGTGTGTGTGTGTGTGTGTGTGTGTGTGTGTGTGTGTGTGTGTGTGTGTGTGTGTGTGTGTGTGTGTGTGTGTGTGTGTGTGTGTGTGTGTGTGTGTGTGTGTGTGTGTGTGTGTGTGTGTGTGTGTGTGTGTGTGTGTGTGTGTGTGTGTGTGTGTGTGTGTGTGTGTGTGTGTGTGTGTGTGTGTGTGTGTGTGTGTGTGTGTGTGTGTGTGTGTGTGTGTGTGTGTGTGTGTGTGTGTGTGTGTGTGTGTGTGTGTGTGTGTGTGTGTGTGTGTGTGTGTGTGTGTGTGTGTGTGTGTGTGTGTGTGTGTGTGTGTGTGTGTGTGTGTGTGTGTGTGTGTGTGTGTGTGTGTGTGTGTGTGTGTGTGTGTGTGTGTGTGTGTGTGTGTGTGTGTGTGTGTGTGTGTGTGTGTGTGTGTGTGTGTGTGTGTGTGTGTGTGTGTGTGTGTGTGTGTGTGTGTGTGTGTGTGTGTGTGTGTGTGTGTGTGTGTGTGTGTGTGTGTGTGTGTGTGTGTGTGTGTGTGTGTGTGTGTGTGTGTGTGTGTGTGTGTGTGTGTGTGTGTGTGTGTGTGTGTGTGTGTGTGTGTGTGTGTGTGTGTGTGTGTGTGTGTGTGTGTGTGTGTGTGTGTGTGTGTGTGTGTGTGTGTGTGTGTGTGTGTGTGTGTGTGTGTGTGTGTGTGTGTGTGTGTGTGTGTGTGTGTGTGTGTGTGTGTGTGTGTGTGTGTGTGTGTGTGTGTGTGTGTGTGTGTGTGTGTGTGTGTGTGTGTGTGTGTGTGTGTGTGTGTGTGTGTGTGTGTGTGTGTGTGTGTGTGTGTGTGTGTGTGTGTGTGTGTGTGTGTGTGTGTGTGTGTGTGTGTGTGTGTGTGTGTGTGTGTGTGTGTGTGTGTGTGTGTGTGTGTGTGTGTGTGTGTGTGTGTGTGTGTGTGTGTGTGTGTGTGTGTGTGTGTGTGTGTGTGTGTGTGTGTGTGTGTGTGTGTGTGTGTGTGTGTGTGTGTGTGTGTGTGTGTGTGTGTGTGTGTGTGTGTGTGTGTGTGTGTGTGTGTGTGTGTGTGTGTGTGTGTGTGTGTGTGTGTGTGTGTGTGTGTGTGTGTGTGTGTGTGTGTGTGTGTGTGTGTGTGTGTGTGTGTGTGTGTGTGTGTGTGTGTGTGTGTGTGTGTGTGTGTGTGTGTGTGTGTGTGTGTGTGTGTGTGTGTGTGTGTGTGTGTGTGTGTGTGTGTGTGTGTGTGTGTGTGTGTGTGTGTGTGTGTGTGTGTGTGTGTGTGTGTGTGTGTGTGTGTGTGTGTGTGTGTGTGTGTGTGTGTGTGTGTGTGTGTGTGTGTGTGTGTGTGTGTGTGTGTGTGTGTGTGTGTGTGTGTGTGTGTGTGTGTGTGTGTGTGTGTGTGTGTGTGTGTGTGTGTGTGTGTGTGTGTGTGTGTGTGTGTGTGTGTGTGTGTGTGTGTGTGTGTGTGTGTGTGTGTGTGTGTGTGTGTGTGTGTGTGTGTGTGTGTGTGTGTGTGTGTGTGTGTGTGTGTGTGTGTGTGTGTGTGTGTGTGTGTGTGTGTGTGTGTGTGTGTGTGTGTGTGTGTGTGTGTGTGTGTGTGTGTGTGTGTGTGTGTGTGTGTGTGTGTGTGTGTGTGTGTGTGTGTGTGTGTGTGTGTGTGTGTGTGTGTGTGTGTGTGTGTGTGTGTGTGTGTGTGTGTGTGTGTGTGTGTGTGTGTGTGTGTGTGTGTGTGTGTGTGTGTGTGTGTGTGTGTGTGTGTGTGTGTGTGTGTGTGTGTGTGTGTGTGTGTGTGTGTGTGTGTGTGTGTGTGTGTGTGTGTGTGTGTGTGTGTGTGTGTGTGTGTGTGTGTGTGTGTGTGTGTGTGTGTGTGTGTGTGTGTGTGTGTGTGTGTGTGTGTGTGTGTGTGTGTGTGTGTGTGTGTGTGTGTGTGTGTGTGTGTGTGTGTGTGTGTGTGTGTGTGTGTGTGTGTGTGTGTGTGTGTGTGTGTGTGTGTGTGTGTGTGTGTGTGTGTGTGTGTGTGTGTGTGTGTGTGTGTGTGTGTGTGTGTGTGTGTGTGTGTGTGTGTGTGTGTGTGTGTGTGTGTGTGTGTGTGTGTGTGTGTGTGTGTGTGTGTGTGTGTGTGTGTGTGTGTGTGTGTGTGTGTGTGTGTGTGTGTGTGTGTGTGTGTGTGTGTGTGTGTGTGTGTGTGTGTGTGTGTGTGTGTGTGTGTGTGTGTGTGTGTGTGTGTGTGTGTGTGTGTGTGTGTGTGTGTGTGTGTGTGTGTGTGTGTGTGTGTGTGTGTGTGTGTGTGTGTGTGTGTGTGTGTGTGTGTGTGTGTGTGTGTGTGTGTGTGTGTGTGTGTGTGTGTGTGTGTGTGTGTGTGTGTGTGTGTGTGTGTGTGTGTGTGTGTGTGTGTGTGTGTGTGTGTGTGTGTGTGTGTGTGTGTGTGTGTGTGTGTGTGTGTGTGTGTGTGTGTGTGTGTGTGTGTGTGTGTGTGTGTGTGTGTGTGTGTGTGTGTGTGTGTGTGTGTGTGTGTGTGTGTGTGTGTGTGTGTGTGTGTGTGTGTGTGTGTGTGTGTGTGTGTGTGTGTGTGTGTGTGTGTGTGTGTGTGTGTGTGTGTGTGTGTGTGTGTGTGTGTGTGTGTGTGTGTGTGTGTGTGTGTGTGTGTGTGTGTGTGTGTGTGTGTGTGTGTGTGTGTGTGTGTGTGTGTGTGTGTGTGTGTGTGTGTGTGTGTGTGTGTGTGTGTGTGTGTGTGTGTGTGTGTGTGTGTGTGTGTGTGTGTGTGTGTGTGTGTGTGTGTGTGTGTGTGTGTGTGTGTGTGTGTGTGTGTGTGTGTGTGTGTGTGTGTGTGTGTGTGTGTGTGTGTGTGTGTGTGTGTGTGTGTGTGTGTGTGTGTGTGTGTGTGTGTGTGTGTGTGTGTGTGTGTGTGTGTGTGTGTGTGTGTGTGTGTGTGTGTGTGTGTGTGTGTGTGTGTGTGTGTGTGTGTGTGTGTGTGTGTGTGTGTGTGTGTGTGTGTGTGTGTGTGTGTGTGTGTGTGTGTGTGTGTGTGTGTGTGTGTGTGTGTGTGTGTGTGTGTGTGTGTGTGTGTGTGTGTGTGTGTGTGTGTGTGTGTGTGTGTGTGTGTGTGTGTGTGTGTGTGTGTGTGTGTGTGTGTGTGTGTGTGTGTGTGTGTGTGTGTGTGTGTGTGTGTGTGTGTGTGTGTGTGTGTGTGTGTGTGTGTGTGTGTGTGTGTGTGTGTGTGTGTGTGTGTGTGTGTGTGTGTGTGTGTGTGTGTGTGTGTGTGTGTGTGTGTGTGTGTGTGTGTGTGTGTGTGTGTGTGTGTGTGTGTGTGTGTGTGTGTGTGTGTGTGTGTGTGTGTGTGTGTGTGTGTGTGTGTGTGTGTGTGTGTGTGTGTGTGTGTGTGTGTGTGTGTGTGTGTGTGTGTGTGTGTGTGTGTGTGTGTGTGTGTGTGTGTGTGTGTGTGTGTGTGTGTGTGTGTGTGTGTGTGTGTGTGTGTGTGTGTGTGTGTGTGTGTGTGTGTGTGTGTGTGTGTGTGTGTGTGTGTGTGTGTGTGTGTGTGTGTGTGTGTGTGTGTGTGTGTGTGTGTGTGTGTGTGTGTGTGTGTGTGTGTGTGTGTGTGTGTGTGTGTGTGTGTGTGTGTGTGTGTGTGTGTGTGTGTGTGTGTGTGTGTGTGTGTGTGTGTGTGTGTGTGTGTGTGTGTGTGTGTGTGTGTGTGTGTGTGTGTGTGTGTGTGTGTGTGTGTGTGTGTGTGTGTGTGTGTGTGTGTGTGTGTGTGTGTGTGTGTGTGTGTGTGTGTGTGTGTGTGTGTGTGTGTGTGTGTGTGTGTGTGTGTGTGTGTGTGTGTGTGTGTGTGTGTGTGTGTGTGTGTGTGTGTGTGTGTGTGTGTGTGTGTGTGTGTGTGTGTGTGTGTGTGTGTGTGTGTGTGTGTGTGTGTGTGTGTGTGTGTGTGTGTGTGTGTGTGTGTGTGTGTGTGTGTGTGTGTGTGTGTGTGTGTGTGTGTGTGTGTGTGTGTGTGTGTGTGTGTGTGTGTGTGTGTGTGTGTGTGTGTGTGTGTGTGTGTGTGTGTGTGTGTGTGTGTGTGTGTGTGTGTGTGTGTGTGTGTGTGTGTGTGTGTGTGTGTGTGTGTGTGTGTGTGTGTGTGTGTGTGTGTGTGTGTGTGTGTGTGTGTGTGTGTGTGTGTGTGTGTGTGTGTGTGTGTGTGTGTGTGTGTGTGTGTGTGTGTGTGTGTGTGTGTGTGTGTGTGTGTGTGTGTGTGTGTGTGTGTGTGTGTGTGTGTGTGTGTGTGTGTGTGTGTGTGTGTGTGTGTGTGTGTGTGTGTGTGTGTGTGTGTGTGTGTGTGTGTGTGTGTGTGTGTGTGTGTGTGTGTGTGTGTGTGTGTGTGTGTGTGTGTGTGTGTGTGTGTGTGTGTGTGTGTGTGTGTGTGTGTGTGTGTGTGTGTGTGTGTGTGTGTGTGTGTGTGTGTGTGTGTGTGTGTGTGTGTGTGTGTGTGTGTGTGTGTGTGTGTGTGTGTGTGTGTGTGTGTGTGTGTGTGTGTGTGTGTGTGTGTGTGTGTGTGTGTGTGTGTGTGTGTGTGTGTGTGTGTGTGTGTGTGTGTGTGTGTGTGTGTGTGTGTGTGTGTGTGTGTGTGTGTGTGTGTGTGTGTGTGTGTGTGTGTGTGTGTGTGTGTGTGTGTGTGTGTGTGTGTGTGTGTGTGTGTGTGTGTGTGTGTGTGTGTGTGTGTGTGTGTGTGTGTGTGTGTGTGTGTGTGTGTGTGTGTGTGTGTGTGTGTGTGTGTGTGTGTGTGTGTGTGTGTGTGTGTGTGTGTGTGTGTGTGTGTGTGTGTGTGTGTGTGTGTGTGTGTGTGTGTGTGTGTGTGTGTGTGTGTGTGTGTGTGTGTGTGTGTGTGTGTGTGTGTGTGTGTGTGTGTGTGTGTGTGTTAATGACTCCATTGTAACGGATCTACCCCCAAATGATAGAATTAAGTTGTTTACGATTCTAGACAATTACAAAGAATTCTTTATCGAAGGTATTCCTAAGTCCCGAGTGAAGACAGGTGAAATGATTATTCGCTTAAAAGATCCGTCAGTGATAAATTTCCAGCGTCCCTATAGACTAGGCGATGATAGGCGCGAAGCAGTGCGTAAGTTGGTTAACGAGTTACTCGAGGGTAAGGTCATCCGGCCCAGTCGTTCGCCGTACGCGAGTCCCGCTTTCCCAGTACCAAAAAAAACAGGTGGTTATCGGTTGTGTGTCGATTATCGAGCTCTAAACGCTAACACTATCTCCGAGAAATTTCCTTTACCACTGGTCCAAGACCAAATCGCGAGGCTAGCTAATGGAAAGTTTTATAGTAGCCTGGACATGGCTAGTGGCTACCATCAGATACCCGTACATCCCGATTCCATAGAAAAGACTTCGTTCATAACTTACCACGGGACGTGGGAATATCTAGCCGTCCCCTTCGGGTTAAAGAATTCCGGAAGCGTTTTCCAGCGAGCCGTGTTAGAGGCTCTAGGTGATCTAGCTCACGAGTATGTCGTAGTCTTTATTGACGACATTCTGATTGTATCCGAAAGTCCAGATCAGGCATTAGAAAGGCTGGATACAGTTTTAAAGTTACTAACCAATGCCGGATTCTCGCTCAACTTGAGCAAATGTTCATTTGTTGTAAAACGAATATCCTACTTAGGATACGAAATTGATGACGGACAAGTTCGCCCTAACCCAAAGAAAATTGAGTCTCTAACAAAACTACCACCCCCCAAGACCCTGCGGTCCCTACGTCAATTTCTAGGCTTGGCGTCGTATTTCCGACAGTTTATACGTAATTTTGCCGAAATGGCTAGTCCTTTATTTAGATTGGTAAAAGATGCAAATTCTTTGGATGCAAAGATCGTCAAGTGGCTACCTGAGCATGAGAAGATTAGACAGGAGATAATATCAAGACTGACAAGCAGTCCGGTATTAACGATATTCAACCCTTGTCTACCCATCGAACTTCATACCGATGCCAGCGCTTCGGGGTATGGAGGCATACTACTTAACGTAGTCGACGGTAAACCCCGTGTTATCGCTTACTACAGTAGGCGAACTACACCTACTGAGTCAAAGTATCATTCGTACGAGTTGGAAACAATGGCCGTAGTGAAATCGGTTCAGCATTTCAGCAGCTATCTACAAGGACGTCAGTTCAAAGTCGTTACAGATTGTCAATCTCTGAAAGCAACACATACAAAAAAAGACCTGATTCCCCGTGTACAGCGATGGTGGAGCGTTCTTCTCAGTTATGATTTCACAATTGAATACAGGAAGGCCGCGCGAATGAACCACGTCGATTTCTTGAGTAGAAATCCCGTAGAAGCCGAGAGTGATCCTCCCATAGAAACCGAAGACACAGACAAGGAAACCGAAATCGAACTACAATTATCAAATGTTAACTTTGATGACCCATCTTACCTCTCGAAAGCCAGCGTAAGACCCCATGGAAAAAGGTCAAACTGCAAGAAAGTGCGCGAAGAGTCCAAGCGGATCAATTTAACTCATGTTTCATCGGAGTGGTTACTAGCAGAACAGAACAACGATCCCGAAATCTCCAAGATCAAGGAACAACTCAACAATTCCGAGGTAGATGAAAGCGTACGTGACACCTATGAGATGAGAACAGGTGTCTTGTGTAGAAAAATCCAGCGGAATGGACAAACCCGTGTTCTCCCTATCATACCGCATTCACTGAAGTGGTCAATTGTGAATAATGTGCACAATTCACTATATCACTTAGGATGGGAGAAAACATTGGAAACTCTGTACAACTACTACTGGTTCGAAGGAATGTCCAAATACACTAGAAAGTTCGTGGAAAACTGTCTAACATGCAAAATGAGCAAAACCGATTCAGGAGCCAAGCAGATTGAACTGCACCCTATTCCGAAAGCCAAAGTCCCCTGGCATACTGTGCACCTAGATACGACAGGAAAGTTAAGCGGGAAAAGTGATGCTAAAGAATATCTGTTTGTATTCATTGACGCATTTACCAAGTATACCTTACTGAATCACACTAAGAAAATTGATGCCGTAAGTGCGATCAATGCACTAAAGCAAGTGGTTGACCTCTTCGGTTCCCCAACGTCGTTAATTGTCGACCAAGGAAGATCATTCGCCAACAAGAACTTCAAAGACTACTGTCAAAAGCTACAAATCGAGTTGCACTTCATCGCAACCGGAGCATGCAGGGCTAACGGTCAAGTGGAGAGACAGATGAGAGTGCTCAAGAATATGTTAACTGTCGCCGAAAGTGAAGAGAACAAATCATGGCAGCAGGCAGTAGGAGACATTCAACTAGCCATCAACACAGCACCCCATCGTGTTACCAAGTTCTCACCCATGGAACTTATGTTCGGGCGCGTTTCTCGCCCTAGAGGTTTTATTGTAGCTCAAAACGAGTCCATCGAAAACTCCGAAGTAGACTTAGATGAAATTAGAACTGCAGCTGATCAAGCAATTCAGAAAAGTGCCGCATACTGCAAAGCATTATTTGATAAGAATAAAGCAAAAGTAAAATACCATTTATGATTCATCCAATAAATCGCAGCAAGATTTCATCTGACCCAATATAAAGAACAATATCACGAATGCGAGAACCCCTGTCATTGTTGCCAATTAACGTAATAGGTCCTATTTTTTATAAATCCTCTCTCTTTTCCCAAAAGCTAGAGGTAGCTCGATCTGTAACCTTTTTTTTTGAGTCAATCAAAGAGGTTGATATTTCTAGAACACGTGTAGAGAGGGGACCTGGTAATCGTATTCTTAGTGACTCGCATCGTGTACTTATTAATGCAAATTTCGTTATGTGTTCGGTGCGATCATTCATTATCCATTACCGCTATCTGATTTCAGTAGACATCGTCACCGTAATAGTGTTGGTGCGAGAGCAGCCTCTTCTAGTAGCATACTTATTTTATTTAGAGCAATGTTATCTACATACTACTTGCCAAAATGGAGGACCCCCACAAAGTCCCTTTCCCTTTACCTCCGGAGCCAGTCCCAGAACAAAGTCTTTGTTCAAAACCAAATAAAATAAATAATAACATTTATATTATTCAATTCTAGTAAGAATCAATGTTTTCTGTTACTTTTTTTTAGGAATAGCAAAATAAAAAATAAATTCATTACGATACTGAATACCATCGGCCATAAACAAAAAAGTTCATTGGTGGGAGAAAGCACTGTGCAATGTACCTTCCTCCTTTAAGATATTCTTACCGTTGAACCTTTGACACGTTTGCAACCGTAGCCTACTTTTTAGATGAGATCCTTGCTGCCATATTCAAATGGATGAACCATACCCGGGTGATACGGTTCTCATAAAAAATCAAGAAAGAAACCAAACTAAACTAATTCCCCAAAGTATACCCCCAGGGTCCTTTCAAACATTATCACGTGTATTAGTACACGATGTACGAAATATTCTCCAACAAACAACCGGGCCGTAGAACATATCAAGTACTCACATGATGCGGTATTCGGTCTCGTCCAAAACCTTTCGTGAGCAAATTAACCCTTCTACTTGTCCAATCAGTCATAGCAGATGAACGAGAGTGAATTAAGATTTAGAAAACTGCGTGGAAGTAGTAATCCTTACGAGTAGTATTGTGACACAATATCGTTTTTACTTAAGTTCAATAAAGGGTAGTAGATGGACGTTAGGAACAAAAGCTTCGTGGGCCTGGCATAGTAAGAGATCGGACATAGTCGAAAAGTGGTATGTGATTCAGAGCGGTTTTTCCGACCAGGTTC
>NW_007380553.1:18839-22542 GCF_000475195.1 Diaphorina citri
TGTGTGCATGTCATGAAGCATAGTTCTACAGTACATTGATTAGTATAATTAGCTCAGTATGAATAGATTAGGTCGATGGTGTTTCAAAAGTACGCGTAATGAGTGTTTTATACTCTTCAACCGCTCCCTCTTTTATTACATATGAGATAATAGCTCGGATGACATAGTGTTTATCTATTCGTACATACACATCACAAACACTTCGTGACATACATACACACTAACCCTTACCCGCCGACTCTAACTCCAATTCGTCGTTCACATCCACTATTATGCATAACCTTACTGACTTCGTTCTTAATCCACAGTAGCTTCATAGTGGTCACCACCACACCGGTGACACTTTGCGTACACATAGCTTACTCACTTAATCTTGCACACCACACACACACCAACGCTCTTGCGGTCGTTGCTTGCTGACAACTACAGCGAGATCACTATTTCTTCTATCTGTGCTTGAGTCGAGACTTAACTGCGGTGCATTTCTGGACTTTCTAGTGTCGGTTTTTATATTTGAATATTGAATCCATTTCTGTCTTTTCAAGTGATACTCATTTCTTTTTCATATTAAACTTTTTCTTTCTCTGACACAAGAATATAGATTTACGTTAAATTTCGTTTTCCGAACGCGTATTACCTTTGGACGCGATACTTGTCTGTTCTACACCCTTTTTGTTGCTGCGCGTTCAAGACATGCGTTACACTGCGGAGCAGACTACAAAACACTTCCAAAAACGCGATAACACCTGGCTTAAGTATTGTTCTGTTCGACCCGGGCAGCGAAGGCCTTAAAAAATCGGGCATCAAACAAGCTAGCACTAATCGACTAATCTGCTTTCTAGTCATGGAATAACCTCGGCATATTGGGTGGTGGAGAGTGTATAAGTCAAATAATAATTAAGAACTAAACTAAAAGAGCTATAAATGAAAGTACATTACTAAATTTTAGTTCTGACCTCTGGGCAAGAGGTCCCGTGCGAAATAAGCGGTTATATTCCAAATTCAGTGCGGACCGGTATAATAACCGGACAGGCGACGCCGGCATCGAAGCTTGTATCCACTGGCGATTTTGGGTCCAGAATTTAATTGCTGCTTGCACAATAGGTTTCGAAAGAGCGAAACTACGAGTTTCCACCGTCAGCGCTGTTAAAGTTCTAGTTCGAGTAAACACACTCTTTTACACTTTTTAGGGCGTTTTTGTCAAAAAGAACAAAAATAGCAGGGCCCTGTTTTAACGTGGTGGCGTGCGTGAAAGCACACACCGGACCATTTTACTGGAAAATTAAAACTATTAGTCCAGCTGGTCCAAACCTATTAGGAAGAATACCTTGTCTGCTGTCTGTCTGCTGTGGTTTCTTCGCTTATGTTATCAGGGCAGGGATGGGACATATGGAAAAATAATGATAACATTATTATTTCCTTCGCTCGCGCTGATTAATTTTCCTCCTGTCACTCTTAAGCTCGACAAAATATCGTAACCACAATAACGACTTCCTAGAACTTTGTTTTCTTTTACCCCAAGTCACAATGACTTCTTGAAAGAACAATATCTTACCTCGGAGGTTTTCTCGCCGGACTAGTTCGGCCGTTAAAGGTGTGGTTTTCCGCGCTGTACTTGTTATTTTACAGAAAATCCACTATGTGTACAAACTTTAGAAATTCTATTACCGCAGGACATACCAAATATAAAGTCGTTTGGTTGGAATACATCACCATACAACATGACATACATGACATACATACATACATACCATTACATAGCATACTGTATAGCATACTATACATACTACTAATGTATATGTAGCAGGATCACCGTGGTGAGGGGAATGAACAACCAGTTTCGGTCATCCTCGGATTCACCCGAAGCAATGTAGAGGGGGAAGGATATCAAAGTATCCTAGAGTTTCCCAGATCCCTGTGTTCAGTTAGTTCGGTTCTGTTACTTATCAGATTCACTAGAGCAAGGAAGCCTCAGACATTTCGCTTGGGGAGTTTCTGTTTGATTCCCCCTGCCACGGTTACGAAAATACATCGCGAATCGGGAAATCGATTTTCTTAGTTAGTCCTATTTCAAACCTAGTTTAAAACGTTGTTACAGTTCCAATAAATTCTTAGTTCATAGTTTCCTTTTAAATTGCCAATCCTTGCGTATTATTGTTTCTTAGTGTAGTGATAGT
The DNA here is from genome assembly GCF_000475195.1 of Diaphorina citri. Taxonomy (NCBI): domain Eukaryota; kingdom Metazoa; phylum Arthropoda; class Insecta; order Hemiptera; family Psyllidae; genus Diaphorina; species Diaphorina citri. Next base: position 21,017 of record NW_007380553.1, read on the forward strand.
GTGTGTAACCATGAGTCATTCATGGGAAGAAGGGGAACTTCGGGAAAGTTCCAGAGAAGCCAGCCCGGTGCTCTCTTACCAGAGCTCGGCTTTATCAGAAGTGGGATACGAAGCCCGATCAGCAGCCCGATCAGCAGACCAATCGGCAGCCCAAACAGCAACACCACGTCACCCGGCAATGAGGTTATTTGGTGCGGTAATGCTACCTCCCTTCCACCCTGATGATGCGTTATCTAACCCGAGGACATGGATTAGGACCGCGGACATGTGCATGTCCGAGCAACCGCATTCCAAAAGTGAGTTAATCATTACGTTAAGTAGTGCGATGAAAGGTACGGCCGCAACATGGCTAGCCCGGATTACTCACCCAGCCCTGACATGGACACAATTCAAGACGCTATTTGCAGCGGAGTTTATCGAGGTAGAAACGCCGGCTGCGACTCTATTCAGCCAGTTGTGCAGTGTTCCAAAAGACGGCAACTATGTGACTTACGCTACACAGATCCTTGGTGTCCTAGACTCCTGCTTCCAGGAATTGAACAAAGAAGAAATTGCCATATCTTTAGTCCTGGCACACTTGAGTAAGCAAGATAGGCGAGTAGAACACCTGGCAAGTACGAAAGATATCAGGACCCGAGAAACCCTTGTGCGGGAGTTGAGATTTCTCTCAAACGGAAAACGCCGCGCAGCCGCCCCCGACAGTCAGCCAGAAGCGAAGAGACAGAGACCATTCTGCGCACATTGCAGAATCTCTGGTCACCATTTCAACGAGTGCCGTTCCAGGGGAGCTCCAGCCCGCAGCCAAAAGGACCGTAACCGTGTTCCCGAGATGAGGCGTCACCAGCAGTTCACCAACAAACCGCAGGAGCAGAACAAGGCGGAGATCATCTGCTTCAAGTGTCGTCAACCAGGCCATTATTCGACCAAGTGTCCCCAGAGGCGGAATCCCGACAGCCGTGATCAAAGTGGAAAGCGAGTCGCACTCTGTAATGTCAATCCCGTTGGTCACCTTGTACACGAGGGTGAGTTCTTTACATTTCTATTCGATAGTGGTTCAGAATGTTCACTCATGACTGAAAGTATCGCTTCAAAATTTGAAGGTGAACGAATTACTGAAACTGTAAATCTGTATGGCCTGGGTGAAGCCACTGTACAAAGCACAATCCAAGTGCAATCTATTGTTACAATCGATGGTCATAGTGTTAAAATTGTCTTTCATGTTGTACCCGACATTTTTCTAAAAGAACCTATTATAATAGGCCGCGAAATCATTAGGAATGATCTTAAATTTGTCGTAGAGAAAGATCGCTATACCCTCATAAAATCAGTGGAACCTATCGAGTCAAGCAATAGCACTGGTAGAGTAATAAATCAATCCTTTCAAAGGGAGAGTATCCCTGAGTGCAGTAACCTTGGTAGTTTAGTACCGCTGACCCAGTTATGTAGTGATGCTAGAGAAGAGGGTGCGACAGGTAGTACAGTGAGCCCTACTGTAGGTTTATTGAGCTCTGTTAATAGCTCCAGTT
>NW_007380554.1:0-22534 GCF_000475195.1 Diaphorina citri
CTCTTCTTTGTTTTCCTCTTCTCTCCCTAATTCTTCCTCTTCTCTTTCTTTTTCCTTCCTATTTCTTCCTCTCCATCTTCTTCTTTTTCGATCCTATTTTCGCAATGAATACTCACCTATCCTTTTAGTCTCATTCGAGCAGGATAAACAAGGTATATTCTATTCTATTCTATTCTATCCGTCTCTGACAGAAAAGAAAAGAAGGAAACATAGAAAAAGGAAAAATTTAAAAATCCATCCATCTCTTTCCGTTTACCAAGGTTTTCACATACATTATGAATTTCGATGTAGGTAATTTTACTTCTTCTTCTTCTCCTTTATCCTTTGCTTTTTTCATCTTAACCTTGTTCTTTATCTCGTCCTTCTTCTCTTCTTCCTCCTCCTCCTTCTTCTTCTTCATCCACCACTTTCTCCTCCTCCTCCTCCTCATATGCCTGTTTCCTCGTCTTTTATACTGTGCTTAGGTTCTTTACCTTCTCCTCCTCCCCCTCCTTCTCCTTCTCCTTTTTCTGTTTCCTCTCCTCCTCCTCATCCTTCTTCTTATTCGTCTCCTTCTCCTCTTTCTTCTTCTCCTTTCTCTTTAACATCTGCTTTCAGTGTTCTTTTCTCTCATTTTTTTTTTCTTTACACGTTCCTTCTTCACCTTGAGTATACGAGCACGTGTAAGGTAATGTTTTTGCTGTCCATTAGAGTGTACTTCTTTCTGTATCCTGTACTTTCTCAGTGTTACTTCCTACACGATTCCATCCATCACCCTTCAGTAGACTGATGTTTCAGGCTATATAAGGGGTTTGTCCTCGTGCCAATCCGTCATCGGATTAAGGGTTTTTTCTGACGACTCCTCGAAAGCATTTTACATGATGATTTCTTGAATTTCTGAGAAAGCTATATTGGTAGGTATTCGTAGGTAGTAGGTATGTACATTACATTGTGCACATATTTAGGTACATATGACATATTGTGTACATATTTAGGTACATATTTTTGTATGTATTCTATGAATGGGGGTACATCCCAACAAAAATAGACAGGGCATTTTATTTTATTAAAGTTAAAATAAGAAAGTGCTCATTATCATTAATAAGTACATACAATGTAATTGTATACGTATGATACCTGAGCAAGCTGTACATAGCTGTGTATCTACGTATATGTTACTAAGGCAGCACGTGTACCTATATCTACTGAAAACAATACCTTAATCTACCTATATCTACCAAAACTAATACTAAATCTAATGAAACTACCGCTAAATCTAAACGCGTTTCTAATAAAACCATGTAATCAGATTGAATTACTTCGACCATTATTTTTGTTTAAACGCAAAATCCCCAACATAAACATTCTAAACAATGTCTCCATTGCTGTGTAATTATTTTCCAACGCTATTGCTATTGCTTCCTATCATGCTATCTAAAGGAAACGGGAAACTATATACTAGTCCCTGAGGAAAAGCGGAAAAGCTAACTTACCCAACATGTAGTTTGCTAACTGTACCTGGAATTCCGTTATTGTGAAAACTATGTAGGTACATGATTAGTTCGCTGGAAACAGTGAATCTTTCTGTGAAATAGTTTCGCAAAATAATTATTTCACTTCTGGGAAACAGTTAATCTTTCTTGTGAATTTGTGGAACAGTCCCCTACGTACGTCTTTCTTGTGAAACAGTCCGTCCCTCGAAAATTTTGTAAAAAAAAAACTAGTTTTCACCCATTTACCCTAGTTTTTCACCCATGTATTTAGGTATCTACTTGAGATGCGGACTTTACTTGCATTACTTTACATTGCATGTGTGCTGGTATTTGAGTGTTGAATATTTCACCAGCTTTTGAAGACTCTGACATGTTTTAATTCTCTTTCTACGTGAAAGGTAAATGGAATTTTTAAAAGTAAATGGAATGTTTAAACACTTTGAAGTGATGTTAATTGTACGAAACACACATAATACTATTAACACCTCACATAATACCAGAGCGTGCTTTTGCAGCGCCTTTTGAAATGTTAACTGTGTTTTCAAATGTCCGACAGAACATGATTTATTTAAGGTGGTATTTTCAAAGGATGTAGGTTTGCTACATGCAAAGTTAGGAATTAGAATGCATATTTTTGAGGAGCTTTTTAGCAGCGTTTACACTAGGATCGACCGACATGGTCCGAAACGGCCACATGATTTTTTAGTCCACACTATTTTTTTCCACCAAAAAATCCCATGACCTCGATCGATTTCGGGGGATTATAGTGTTAATCGCTGCCAAAGAAGAAGGATTTATTCTCATCATTTTAGGAGATAAGGACGTAAGGACCAGTTAGCCTTAATAAAAAATCGACACCCACACTGTATAATTTAGGAAGGAACAGTTGACTATAAACACCCTGTAAGCACGGCCAAATGCCGCTTCGCTTCTGCTATCAAACATCGGTGAATAATGGATCTCTCGCTCACTTCAAAGGAAAAATCCGTGCTTTCCTGTAATTTCATTACAGGAAAACTCTTTCCTCTTTGGAATCCTTGCTTCTGTGTCTGCAATAACGTACAATGGAAAAGGCTCCTCTGTTTCTATCCTTAACATGAAAGCATCTTACTGATCTTTTAATGCAAAGAGTAGGTAGATTATATCTTAAACGAAACCACTTCTTCATTATTTTTCTTTTAGCAATGTTTAAAACTACCTCTTTATTGATATAAAGTAAATAACGTACCTCGGTACCTATCGTTTTGTTGCTGAAGAGGAAAAGCATCTCCATTTGTTATCGAATATCGAATAAAACCAAATATGCTCAGAAGAGTGAAAAATACATGCATCAGTAGGCTTTCAGGGACTGATGGTAAATAGGCCTTTAAACCTTTTAATGGCATTATTTATTAATGGTGTTTTCAATGACAGGTTTTCAAAGGACAGGAAGTGCGTGAAAAGGCTTACTTAAGTGGGGAACTTCAACCCCATGAATGAAACATTGGGGAGTAGAATAGAAGAGGAAAAGGCCTCAAGAGGAAAATGAAGTTTTATTTTGAACACATAGAGGGAACTGTAACTGCTGAGGTCTGATCGTTCGAAAGTGAAGAGCAAAAGAAGACAGGATAAGTCGATAAGTGAAAGCCAGGCGTTCCGAGGAAGAACCTCATATAGTGAGGATAAACCAGCCCCGGGCGGGAATTGAACCCGTGGCCTACCGCTTAAAAGGCAGACGCACAGATCTGAACATTGAGTGTTTGCAGAAATTTTGTACCCTAAATTGTAAAACAATGTTTTGGAACTTTGATCACATCCACCAATATGCCCATTCTCTATGTCCATAGTCTAACCCTAAGCTCTGGCAGCCTAGTTATTATAGCTTGGGGGGTAACACGCCTGCCTTGTGAGGGCTAGTTTGTGGGTTCGATTCTCACCCTGGGCGGACTTTATCCTAAACAAATGAGGTTCGTTCTCGTAATTCTCAAAGAACTTCCTAAAAAATCTGAACATTGGCAGTGGTTGCCAGAAAATTTGTACCCTAAAACTTTAAAACAATGTTTGGAACTTTGGTCACATCCACCAATATGCCCATCTCAATGGTCTAACTCTGCCAGTCTAGTTAGCTTGGAGGGTAGCACGCCTGCCTTGTGAGGGCTAGTTTGTGGGTTCGATTCTCACCCTGGGCGGACTTTATCCTAAACAAATGAGGTTCGTTCTCGTAATGGCTGGCTTTCTCCTAGCTTGTTCCTCAATACTCAAACTTGATCATCCATGCTCCCTTTACGAATGATAACCTGGAAAACAAAGTGGATCTCACAATGCTCTCCTCCATTTATTACTCTGCCGAACCCTGTGTACTTGTGTAGCATTTCAAACTCCCTTGTACTCCCATGTAGCATTTCAAAGTGCAACTCTCCTAATCTCTTTCTCTTGTCACTTTTTCTTTCCTGTCATTTGTCCTTATCGAATGCTCCCTTTACGAATGATAATCTGGGAAACAAAGTGGATCTCACAATGCTCTCCTCCATTTATCACTCTGCCGAACCCTGTGTACCTACTTGTGTAGCACTGTAGCATTTCAAACTCCCTTGTACCTTGTACTCCCATGTAGCATTTCAAAGTGCAACTCTCCTAATCTCTTTCTCTTGTCACTTTTTCTTTCCTGTCATTTGTCCTTATCGAGAAACACAATGACTTTTACGCATCTCATCAGAACACACTACGTCCTGACAGAAGCCATCAAGCATTTACTTGTAAAAGTCATAAAAGTTTTGAGCTCAACATATCCGAAATTGATTCACAAATATCGGATTTAGAGAAATTCAGGGAAACACAATGACTTTTACGCATCTCATCAGAACACACTACGTCCTGACAGAAGCAATCAAGCATTTACTTGTAAAAGTCATAAAAGTTTTGAGCTTAACATATCCGAAATTGATTCACAAATATCGGATTTAGAGAAATTCAGGGATCAATTGATAAAATGGAACAAGAATTACGATTCTCGAGATGACTTGAGCATTGATTATGTCCCGAATGATGTGGAAGAATTCAAAGTTCCATGTGAAAAAAGTATTGGGTTGAGAAAGATTAAATTTAGTGAAGAAGAGGTAGAAAACAATTTAGAAGAAGCGGCAAATATTAGATTTATTGATGAAGACGACAGTAAAGATCTCAAAAAGAAACAAAACATAGGGACAAGTATTGAAAATTTGTCTTCAAGAGGATCTCCAGATGGTGAAGATTCAAATAGAACTTACACGCTACCTTTAGACCTGGACAATATTGATCTGACTACAACCATCAATATTGACGATATTGAAGAGATACCGAACATTGACAACTGTGAAATAGAATTAGAAAATGCAGGGGACTATTTGAACGAAAACGAGGAAAAACCTCGTACTGTTGATGAAGACATAATTGAAAAAATCTGGACAATATTGATCTGACTACAACCATCAATATTGACGATATTGAAGAGATACCGAACATTGACAATTGTGAAATAGAATTAGAAAATGCAGGGGACTATTTGAACGAAAACGAGGAAAAACCTCGTACTGTTGATGAAGACATAATTGAAAAAATGCTAACTGAAGATTCAGGTTCAGAGTTGGAAGAACCAGAGGAGAAACATGAAGATCTGGATGATAGATATCAAACAGAGAAAAATGAGCATGACCTGGAAAATGAAAGTTATGAAGACTCAAGTTCAAATACAACAGAAATGTTCAAACACATCAATATTTACAAAAAACCAATCACTGTTCTTGAGCCCCTCATCTGTAGCCCTATAGGCAGATATAAAGTGAAGACAGATTCCTTCTGTCACGACCCAGTTAATCCGAGACCAACCATGGAAAATACAAGTGGCACCAACATTATAAACATTGTAACACCTACCAACGTCCAATCTAGAATATTGTACAAACAACCCACAGATTGTCCTAGTGGTACTGCTCCAGAATCTAATGACGCTAATATGGCAGGTATTTCCAAAAGAAACCCCTGTGGTCGAGTCAAAAACTGTGACTTTCTAGGTGATCACACCTGCGAGAAAATGAAACCTCGTACTATTGATGGAGACATAATTGAAAAAATGCTAACTGAAGGTTCAGGTTCAGAGTTGGAAGAACCAGAGGAGAAACATGAAGATCTGGATGATAGATATCAAACAGAGAATAATGAGCATGACCTGGAACATGAAAGTTATGAAGACTCAAGTTCAAATACAACAGAAATGTTCAAACACATCAATATTTACAAAAAACCAATCACTGTTCTTGAGCCCGTTTAATTGAAAACACGTGGTGTTTTAACGCTACAAAGAATACCGGAGAAGAAGGAAAACGGGGCTAAGGAAAATACGGAGAGTAGAAATGAAGTAAAAGGAATGGAATAAAATAAAATGAGAAAGTATTCTTGGGCCAGTCACTCACTATTAGGTAGACCTGATCAGGTCTGCGTGATCCGGTGATGTTTACCTAATGAGCACACACACTATCAGGTAGACCTAACAGGCGGACCTCATCAGGTGTACCTGTCAAGTTTACCTGATAGTGAGTGGCTATTCTTACTGACTCATCATCAGAGGTACCTTTATACCGGACTTTGTAGAGCGCAGAAAATAAAAGGATAACAAGGAACTGAAACTTTCGATAAAGGAACTGAAACTTTCGGTAAAGGAACTGAAACTTTCGATAAAGGAACTAAAAAATTAATGATTGAAACTTTCGAGTAAAAAAAAAAAAAAAAATCCCCACAACTTAACTTCAGCTGATCAGGTCTGCGTGATCCGGTGATGTTTACCTGATACCTGATGAACACACACACTATCAGGTAGACCTAACAGGCGGACCTCATCAGGTGTACCTAACAAGCTTACCTGATAGTGAGTGGCTATTCTTACTGACTCATCATCAGAGGTACCTTTATACCGGACTTTGTAGAGCGAAGAAAATAAAAGGATCGGACCTCATCAGGCGGACCTCATGAGGTGTACCTATCAAGTTTACCTGATAGTGAGTGGCTATTCTTACTGACTCATCATCAGAGGTACCTTTATACCGGACTTTGTAGAGCGAAGAAAATAAAAGGATTGCCTGCAAAACCAAACCTATGAAGATGAAAATGTTAGAAAATAGGGTTGTTTTTTAGGTAACTACGCGCTACTACACTTCAAGACCCGTTGCACATTGGAAATCGCGCTACTAAGCGACTTTTAGTAGCTGGTAGTCGCGTCCGAAACCAAACCTATAAAAATGATAGAGATTAGAGACTCTGAATTTTTACAGGTTTAATTTTTCAGGCGACTACACTGAAGTTCCAATGTGCGACCGGCCTAATACTACAATAAGTGGAAAACAGGGAATAGACTTGAATAGAGGAATCCAGAGGGTATATAGGGAAAACTACTAATCTCAAAGGGAATTACTATCATTTCCTCTCCAATGGGGATATAAAGGGAAGGCAAAGTGCTAGGAGGGAGAAATAGAAGACATAAAAGAGGGAATTTGGGGACATAAGGGAGGGAAATATGGACTTAAAGAAGGCAAAATGGGAAATATACAATAGGGAAAGAGAGACATACCTAAGGGAGGGAAATGGGAGACATAAGGGAAGGAAAAAGGGACACGAACAAGGGAAATGGTAACACGAAGAAGGGAAAAACTACCAGGGTGGAATAATGGGAACTCCTGTACATACTGAGACGGGATGGGAATTTGGGGACATAAGGGAGGGAAATATGGACTTAAAGGAGGCAAAATGGGAAATATACACTAGGGAAAGAGAGACATACCTAAGGGAGGGAAATGGGAGACATAAAGGAAGGAAAAAGGGACACGAACAAGGGAAATGATAACACAAAGAAGGGAAAAACTACCAGGGTGGAATAATGGGAACTCCTGTACATACTGAGACGGGATATCTTCAAAGGTAGGCCAATGAACTTCGCCTAGTCCCATTTCCATTTCCATCTAATGTTACACGGAAGTAGGGGTAATAATCCAGACTTTTTTTCCCTCCTTTTCGGTAATAAAAAAGACGCTGTATATTATTTACGAGTCCCGTTATGCAAATAAGAGAAAACCTCATTCTCCAGAAGGGGAAGAAAAAGAAGGCAGAAGAAGTAGAGGAGCATTAAAACGAAGAAGACGAAATGGAAGGAGTACACGAAGAAGAAGACGAAGAAGAAAACGAAAAAGAAGGAGAAATAGGACGAAGAAGAAAAAGAAGGAGAAGAAGAAGAATAAGACGAAGAAGAAGAAGAAGAAGAAGAGGAGGATGAAGAAGAATAAGACGAAGAAGAAGAAGAAGAAGAAGAAGTAGAGGAGGATGAAGAAGAAGTAGAGGAGGATGAAGAAGAATAAGACGAAGAAGAAGAAGTAGAGGAGGATGAAGAAGAATAAGACGAAGGAAGAAGAAGAAGAAGAAGTAGAGGAGGATGAAGAAGAATAAGACGAAGAAGAAGTAGAGGAGGATGAAGAAGAAGAAGAAGAAGAAGAGGATGAAGAAGACGAAGAAGAAGAGGATGAAAAGAAGACGAAGAAGAAGAAGAAGAAGAATAAGAATATAATGTTCTACCTCAGAGCTACTGTATGAGGCTTACTATTCCAGACATAGCTAAGGTGAGAGAGGTAAAAAAGACGCTGTATACAGGGTGGTTCGTGATTTGCGAACCACGCTTATATCTCAGAAACGGCTGGAAATTAAGGAATGAAATAAACGGCATCATGTAGATGAAATTTTAATGATTAGAATGGCATTTTTTAAATTTGCAATTTTTTTTGCAAAACGGCCCATTTTTTGCCAAATATAGGTCACTCTAATGGGAACCCCCATTTTTACTTTCCTTATCCTATAGGAAGGAAAGTAATGTAATCGGGTCAAATTTTCGATGGTCAGTATAAATTTGTTTGTTGTTGTTGATTGTTGTTGAAATTGTTAAAGTGAATAATACAAAAACTAAAGAAAGAATTAAGAAATTGTTCTTCTTTCTCACAGTGTACAGAATTTTTGTTGAGCAAATTTTTTCGAGTGAATACATTTTTTCAATTAAAATTTTATGCTGATTCCAAAAATTAAATAAAAAATGGGGGTTCCCATAAAAGTGACCTATATTTGGCAAAAAATGGGCCGTTTGGCAAAAAAAATTGCAAATTTAAAAAAAGCCATTTTAATCATCAAAATTTCATCTACATGATGCCGTTTATTTCATTCCTCATTTCCCAGCCGTTTCTGAGATATAAGCGTGGTTCGCAAATCACGAACCACCCTGTATATTATTTACGAGTCCCGTTATGCAAATAAGAGAAAACCTCATTCTCCAGAAGGGGAAGAAGAAGAAGGCAGAAGGCAGAAGAAGTAGAGGAGGATTAAAACGAAGAAGACGAAATGGAAGGAGTACACGAAGAAGAAAACGAAAAAGAAGGAGAAATAGGACGAAGAAGAAAAAGAAGAAGAAGAAGAATAAGAGGAAGAAGAAGTAGAGGAGGATGAAGAAGAAGAAGAGGAGGATGAAGAAGAAGAAGACGAAGAAGTAGAGGAGGATGAAGAAGAAGAAGAGGAGGATGAAGAAGAAGAAGACGAAGAAGTAGAGGAGGATGAAGAAGAAGAAGAGGAGGATGAAGAAGAAGAAGACGAAGAAGTAGAGGAGGATGAAGAAGAAGAAGAGGAGGATGAAGAAGAAGAAGACGAAGAAGTAGAGGAGGATGAAGAAGAAGAAGAGGAGGATGAAGAAGAAGAAGACGAAGAAGTAGAGGAGGATGAAGAAGAAGAAGACGAAGAAGAAGAAGACGACGAAGAAGAAGAATAAGAAGAAAAATATAATGTTCTACCTCAGAGCTACTGCCTCAGAGCTACTGTATGAGGCTTACTATTCCAGACATAGTGTGGGTGAGAGAAAGAGAGAAAGAGAAAGAGCGAAAGAGAAAGAGAGAGAGAGAGAGAAGGAGCTAGAAAGTAGAAACCTTTTAGTTGTAATGTCAACAGTAATCAACTTAAATTCAGAGTGGAAAAGAGATAGAGAGAAAAAGAAGAAAGAGAAAGGAGGAGGAAAAGGGAGGGAGGAAGGGTAAGAGAGAGGAAGGGAGGGAGAGAGAGTAGAGTAAATAGGAGAAAAAGGTGATGATAAAAAAGGAAAAGAATGTGCCAATTACTCTCTTTATCCCTACCGTGTGTTTACTTTCTTTCTCACACTTCAGACTTCACTATCTCCCTCTGTCTCCCCTCTCTCTCTCTCTCTCTCTCTCATGACCTTTTTGATCGATAATTATCAGCAGCTCTACAGCTATCAGTAAAAAATACTAGAAATGGCCCCCCGAGGCCAGATGAGTTTCAATTCAACATCATTAGTGGCCTAAAAAGTAAAGGAAAAAAAATACAAAAGAAAAGAGAGGGAGGGAGGGAAAGAAGACGCAGAGAAATAGACAAACACAACACAAAAGTTGAGACAGGGACAGAGGGAAAGGGGAGAAGGAAGAGAGAGAGAGTGAAAGAGAAAAGAAGAGAGAGAGAGAGAGAGAGAGAGAGAGAAACAAAATGGAAGGGAACGAAAGTGTCACCCAAATGAAGAAAATACTAACTTAAAGTGAATAGACGAAGAAGTAGAGGAGGATGAAGAAGAAGAAGACGAAGAAGAAGAAGACGACGAAGAAGAAGAATAAGAAGAAAAATCGAAGAAGTAGAGGAGGATGAAGAAGAAGAAGACGAAGAAGAAGAAGACGACGAAGAAGAAGAATAAGAAGAAAAATATAATGTTCTACCTCAGAGCTACTGCCTCAGAGCTACTGTATGAGGCTTACTATTCCAGACATAGTGTGGGTGAGAGAAAGAGAGAAAGAGAAAGAGCGAAAGAGAAAGAGAGAGAGAGAGAGAAGGAGCTAGAAAGTAGAAACCTTTTAGTTGTAATGTCAACAGTAATCAACTTAAATTCAGAGTGGAAAAGAGATAGAGAGAAAAAGAAGAAAGAGAAAGGAGGAGGAAAAGGGAGGGAGGAAGGGTAAGAGAGAGGAAGGGAGGGAGAGAGAGTAGAGTAAATAGGAGAAAAAGGTGATGATAAAAAAGGAAAAGAATGTGCCAATTACCCCTACCGTGTGTTTACTTTCTTTCTCACACTTCAGACTTCACTATCTCCCTCTGTCTCCCCCCCTCTCTCTCTCTCTCTCTCTCTCTCTCTCTCTCTCATGACCTTTTTGATCGATAATTATCAGCAGCTCTACAGCTATCAGTAAAAAATACTAGAAATGGCCCCCCGAGGCCAGATGAGTTTCAATTCAACATCATTAGTGGCCTAAAGAGTAAAGGAAAAAAAATACAAAAGAAAAGAGAGGGAGGGAGGGAAAGAAGACGCAGAGAAATAGACAAACACAACACAAAAGTTGAGACAGGGACAGAGGGAAAGGGGAGAAGGAAGAGAGATAGAGAGAGAGAGAAACAAAATGGAAGCGAACGAAAGTGTCACCCAAATGAAGAAAATACTTAAAGTGAATAAAAACAGAAACGAAACGCATAAGAAGAAAGGAGGGGAGGAGGAGGAGGAAGAAGAAGAAGAAGGGTAGGTACAAATCTCCTAAAAGACCTGATTCGTTTCAAATTGAAATGTAGGACAAAGAGAGAAAAAAAGCCAGAGGAAATTTAAAAGGGGGAAAATAATACTAAGAAGAAGAAGAAGAAGAAGAAGAAGAAGAAGAAGAAGAAGAAGAAGAAGAAGAAGAAGAAGAAGAAGAAGAAGAGGAAAAAAATACAAAAGAAAAGAGAGGAAGGGAGAGAAAGAAGACGCAGAGAAATAGACAAACACAAAGAGGAAAGTTGAGACAGGGACAGAGGGAAAGGGGAGAAGGAAGAGAGAGAGAGTGAAAGAGAAAAGAAGAGAGAGAGAGAGAGAGAGAGAGAGAGAAACAAAATGGAAGGGAACGAAAGTGTCACCCAAATGAAGAAAATACTAACTTAAAGTGAATAAAAACAGAAACGAGACGCATAAGAAGAAAGGAGGGGAGGAGGAGGAGGAGGAGGAGGAAGAAGAAGAAGGAGAAGAAGAAGAAGGGTAGGTACAAATCTCCTAAAAGACCTGATTCGTTTCAAATTGAAATGTAGGACAAAAAAAAAGTCAGAGGAAATTTAAAAGGGGGGAAATAATACTGAGGAGAAGGAGAAGAAGAAGAAGAAGAAGAAGAAGAAGAAGAAGAAGAAGGAATGATGAAAAAAAAAAATAAAATAAAAGAAAATAAATAAAAGACAAAGACACACGAGCGAGAAATTGAAGTGAGAGAGATAGTAGAATTGTGGAACAGGGAGTGAGAAAGAGGGAGGAGGGAAGAAAAACAAAGATAGAATAGAAAATGGAATGAGGTATGGATAGGTAACTGAAACAAAAAAAATCTGGTGTGAACATCACACGACTTTCTATTACTTCTCAACTGTAAGTCGGACAGTTCTAAAAGTTTCACCATTCGATTCGGCGTGAAAAATCCCATGGAATCAACTATTCACATGCATGAAAGAGAAGGAGCTAGAAAGTAGAAACCTTTTAGTTGTAATGTCAACAGTAATCAACTTAAATTCAGAGTGGAAAAGAGATAGAAAACGAAGAAAGAGAAAGAAGGAGGAAAAGGGAGGGAGGAAGGGAGGGTGAGAGAGAGGAAGGGAGGGAGAGAGAGTAGAGTAAATAGGAGAAAAAGGTGATGATAAAAAAGGAAAAGAATGTGCCAATTACTCTCTTCGAAGAAAGAGAAAGGAGGAGGAAAAGGGAGGGAGGAAGGGAGGGTGAGAGAGAGGAAGGGAGGGAGAGAGTAGAGTAAATAGGAGAAAAAGGTGATGATAAAAAAGGAAAAGAATGTGCCAATTACTCTCTTTATCCCTACCGTGTGTTTACTTTCTTTCTCACACTTCAGACTTCACTATCTCCCTCTGTCTCCCCTCTCTCTCTCTCTCTCTCTCTCATGACCTTTTTGATCGATAATTATCAGCAGCTCTACAGCTATCAGTAAAAAATACTAGAAATGGCCCCCCGAGGCCAGATGAGTTTCAATTCAACATCATTAGTGGCCTAAAAAGTAAAGGAAAAAAAATACAAAAGAAAAGAGAGGGAGGGAGGGAAAGAAGACGCAGAGAAATAGACAAACACAAAGAGGAAAGTTGAGACAGGGACAGAGGGAAAGGGGAGAAGGAAGAGAGATAGAGAGAGAGAGAAACAAAATGGAAGCGAACGAAAGTGTCACCCAAATGAAGAAAATACTTAAAGTGAATAAAAACAGAAACGAAAGCCCTCCTTCCGTCTTTCTCCCTCCCCCTTCCACATATACTCTCACTCTCTCTTGTTCACTCTCTCTTCTTCCTTCCCTTGTGCTAATCAAAATTTTAAGAAGAAGAAGAAGAAGAAGAAAGCCAGCAGCACATGATTGTCCAGACGGTCACCCGTCCAAATAGGTACCAAGCACGCGTTGCTTAACCTCAGTGATCCGTTGGGACCTGGTGCATTCAACGTGCTACTTCTTCCTCGTTTTTCTTGATGCTTTTTACTTTCCTTATCCTATAGGAAGGAAAGTAATGTAATCGGGTCAAATTTTCGATGGTCAGTTTTTAGTGCCAAAACACGTTTTGAGGTCCCTGGAACCTAAATCCAAAGTTTCAGCCATTGGTCCGTGTGTGTGTGTGTGTGTGTGTGTGTCTGTCTGTGTGTCTGTATGTCTGTCTGTAAACAAAATATCTCGAGAAGGGTAAGAGCTAGTTTTTACTTTTTTTTCACTTTTTAATACCCACTTTTCCCTTCATCTTTTCTTTTTCTTTTTCCTCCTTCTCTTCCGCTTTCTCTGCATCTTCCTACTCCCTTTTCTTCTACTCCTTGTCCACCCCTTCTTCTCCCCTCTTTATCATCTTCCTTCATTTTTATGTCATTTTTTCTGATTCTTCCTATTCAATTTTCCATTTTCTTGTTCCGTTTTTAATTCCATTTTGTCTCAAGAGGTTCAGTTTTCAGTGGTGAAGAAATGAGAGTTGAATAGAAAAATAATGAAATAGATAAATAGAACGAGAGAGTTGGTGAAGAAACGAAAGAGCTTATCAACTTGAAAAAAAAGAGGTTCTTAAATTTTTTGTTGCAATCTCGATGTAGGTAATTCTGTACAGTGTGTTTAAAGTTAGCCGACTGGCTATTGGGCTCTGTTGTTTCTTAAATAGCGTCATACAAAATGTGTGTAGGTCTGTAGGAATGGGAAAACTTAAGTATGATTTTAAATGCCTACAAACTTAGAAAGGTACTTTTCTTTAATTTTCTTTTCTGTGCATTATTATTTATGCGACTGGCTATTGGGCTCTGTTGTTTCTTAAATAGCTTCATACAAAATGTGTGTAGGTCTGGAGGTATTTATACACTGTAGAGTGTAGAGGGAAATGGGAAAACTTGATTTTAAATGCCTACAAACTTAGAAAGGTACTTTTCTTTAATTTTCTTTTCTGTGCATTATTATTTATTTTTGTTCTTATTTGTTGTCTTTATTATCATTCTATTATTTTTTAATTTGATTTTCTTGTTGTTGGTTTTTTTTTCCTCCTCCTCCTCCTCCTCCTCCTTCTTCTGCTCCTTCGCATTCTTCCTCTTCTTCTCTTTCTTTTTCTCCTCATCCTCTTTCATCTTCATCTCTTTTTCTTGTTCTTCCCCCTCCTTTCTCCTTCTTCCCCTACATTTGTTCTACCCCCCTTCCTCCTCCTCCTCCTCCTTTTTCTGCGTCTTATTCTCTTTCAATACTGTTTATTTTTTTTTTTTATTATTTTTTTTAATTTCTTTTGTTTTCCGATATCATTTTTCTCTCGATTTTGTTTTATTTATTTTGCCCTTTGTTTTTCTTTTGTTTCCCCCACCCACCCAATTCGACCAATCACAGAAGAGAAGCGAGGCAAACGGACGGAAAGCTCGAGTAGTGACGGAGGAGGGGAGAGAGGGGAACCCATGGAGGTAGGAGAGGGGCGACAGGTGCCCCATCGGAGGAAGAAGATGCGCCACCAGATCGACATTCATTTACACGGTGAGAAATTTTTACCTTTTTTTTTCCCCATAACCCATAATTGGCTCATTTTGACTGGGCTATTTTTGTATTATTTTACTTTATATTTAGCTATTTATTTTGTTGATTTCTATTGTTGATATTTATTGATTTCAATAATTCGCTCATTCCGACATTCATTTGCACGGTGAGAGTTGATTGGGCTATTTTTACGTTATTCTTATAGTGCCGTACCTAACTAATGACCGCCATTCATTCCATGGCTTTTTTTTCAATATTTTATTAATTTTAATAATTCGCTCATTCCAACATAAGGTACCTAATATGTTTGCACATTTGCGAAGTGAGAATATTTTCTTTCATCCCCGTAAATGGTTCGTTTTGACTGGGCTATTTTGTACTATTTCAATTTTAGTAAGGTGATAAAATCAAAAGTTCTTTAAACTGAAATTCTGTAAAAGTGGTTCTGGCGTCTCCACTAATAAACACATTTTTCTTTTACCTTGGAGGGGCGACAGGTGCCCCATCGAAGGAAGAAGATGCGTCACCAGATCGACATTCATTTACACGGTGAGAAATTTTTACCTTTTCTTGGCTAACCCATAATTGGCTCATTTTGACTGGGCTATTTTTGTATTATTTTAATTTATATTTAGGCTAAACAAATAATTTAGCTATTTATTTTGTTGATTTCTATTGTTGATATTTATTGATTTCAATAATTCGCTCATTCCGACATTCATTTGCACGGTGAGAGTTTTTTTTTACTTTTTGCCCCATAACTGGCTCTTTTTGATTGGGCTATTTTTACGTTATTCTTATCGTGCCGTACCTGACTAATGACCGCCATTCATTCCATGGCTTTTTTTTAATTTTTTTTTTAATTTTAATAATTCGCTCATTCCAACATAAGGTACCTAATATGTTTGCACATTTGCGAAGTGAAGTGAGAATATTTTCTTTCATCCCCGTAAATGGTTCGTTTTGACTGGGCTATTTTGTATTATTTCAATTTTAGTGAGGTGATAAAATCAAAAGTTCTTTAAACTGAAATTCTGTAAAAGTGGTTCTGGCGTCTCCACTAATAAACACATTTTTCTTTTACCTTTCTATTTATTCATTTTATTCTCAATTTTTAATTTTCTTTTCTTTCACTTTTTTTTATCTCCTCTCTCTGTCCCTCTTCCTCCCCTGTCGCTTTCTGTTCCCTCCCCTCATTCTCAGAGAGAGGGAATTAGGAAGTAGAGTGTCTAAGACATCAAGAATTAGAATGTAAGACATTGTTCACCAATAAATATTCTAAATTTCCACTATGAAAATTTACTGTCGGAAAAAAGTAGGGCATTAGGTATATCTCTGTAACCCTTTCCCTTTTGTTTGAACTAAAAGCCATTCAGACGTTGTAAAACGTTGTTTGTTGTTTGATCGCTGTGAAAGTTCAACAAAATGTCCCCTCCCCACCTTCTCCAATTTACACAACTTTGCCTGTTACAAATGGTCGGGGTGATATTATTAATACCCCGAATGTATTTTAATGGAAAAGAAAAGAACCAGAACTTTTATATTGTGCCAATAATTCCAACAAGGGAACAACGAAGTTTCTTCTTCTTCTTCTTCTTCTTCTTCTTCTTCTTCTTCTTCTTCATCTTCTTCATCTTCTTCTTCTTCTTCTTCTTCTTCTTCTTCTTCTTCTTCTTTCGCTAAAATAAGTTATGACGATTTTGTAGACTCTTCTACTCCTCTCCTATCATTTTCGCCTCCTTTCTCCTCTTTCATCTCCTTTTCCTTCTTCTTCTTCTTCTTCTTCTTCCCCTTCCCTCTCCTTCTACTCTTGCTCCTTCCCCCTTTTCCTCTTCCCTCATTTTTCTTCTCCTCCTTCTTCTTTCTTCTTCCCCTTCCCTCTCCTTCTACTCTTGCTCCTTCCCCCTTTTCCTCTTCCCTCATTTTTCTTCTCCTCCTTCTTCTCCTTTTCCTTTCTCCTCCTTCTTCTTCCCCTACTTCCTTTCTCTCACGTCGCATCGTCGATAAATTTTCTTATTGAATTGTGAAAATATAGCAGTGTGTGTTAAGCATTACACACAGCACCCGATGTTTGTGTACCTTTCGTCCCACGCTGGAAAATATAAAGGGTTTAAAAGTGAACGAGGTACCTATTTAGGTGGTATTTCAGTAAACTCGAAATGTCATTCAGAAAATGGGCCCTTGTGGATCAAATTAGAAAAAAAAATCACTCCAAAATAGAGTCCTTATAAGGAAGTTAAGGAAGAAAGGTGGAGGGGAGAGGATTTAAAATGAGAGGAGGGAGGAGACGGAGAGATGGAGGGGGAGTAGGGAAGAATGGAGGGTAGAAGGAGTGGATGGTTTGGGGGGGAGGAGTAGAATACTCTTGACGAAAATTCAAATTTTGAAATTCAAAAAGTTTTTAATTAACATTCTTTACATCAGTGTCGAAGTTACTGTACTTAGTTCCTGGAACCATTTTCGGCTTTACAGCTTTAGACTGATAAAGCTGTAAAGCCGGAAATGGTAATTTGTTCAGTGATTAGGGCAGGATTTATCGATTGACCAAAAGTTCCAAGTCTGTGGACTTGGGATTTGGAGGTTTGGAACTTGTAATGCCCTGTCGGGGGCCGGAAGGCCTAGGCCGATGGGTATTAGATTTGGAAGTTGGTAACAGTTATGGCTTTTTTACATGTACCTACCTCTCAAATGACTCTACTAAAAGACGACTAACTTACTGTCGGGTTCTGACAGGCCGCGAATGCCCAAGACCTCCATCCTCCATGAACCAGCCTTCTCCACAGAGTTCTCGATTCTGGGCGAACTAGAAGACTATAAAAAATAGTTATTGCTGAATTGCTGATGAATATGTCCAATTAATTCTTCTATCATTTTTCATTCGAGTACATAAAAAAATGGACAAACAAACCATCTGTTCAAGGGAAAATAACTGCATTTCCCGTATGACAATGTCTGACAAAATTACCCTCTTATGTTATTATAAGTTATATTGGTTTAATGTAATAAAAGTCCTTTTATACAGACACAAAGGACATATTTATGTACCTAGTATCCCTAAGTCCCCTAGAGGTTAACTTTTGTACAAAGGATATACACAATAATCTATTTAGCTCAAGAGAGAGAGAGAGTGTGAAGACAAAGTCTTTCTTATATTCTTTCATCATCAAGCATGCTGGTAGGCACGCGACCGTCATACCGTCAAAAGAATTCGAAGCTCCACGCCCCGCCGCGCCCTGTAAAATGTTTCTTGAAAAAGTGTCCCGCCTTTAAAAACTTTTTAATGAGAGTGTTTCGAATGAGCAGAGTAATGATCCTAATTTTTTGGACGCATTGATGAATAAGTTTGAAGAGAGAGAGAGAGAAAGAAAGAAAGAGGGAGGAAGGAGAGTACAAAGTGTTCTCATAGAATAAAATAGAATAGAATCTAGGTACATAGAAATAGAAAGAATGGGAATTGAATAAAATAAAATATAGGAAGAAATGAACAGAATTGTACTTTGTATTAGCTTGTGAGGATGTGAGGTTTGTATTTTCTTCTGTTCCGATTTCTTCTGAAAAGAAACAGGTTACCAAAACAGACATAGGTACTCAAATGGGTAATAGATACCCACACAGAGGTACCTACATTTCTAGAGGATAAAAGAAACAGATACTCAAATGGGTATTAGATACCTATACACTGAATAAGTTTGAACTTGGTACAGTTTAAGTTTAACTTTTGGAAGTTCATACCTTTGAAGAGTTGTGGCATCAGTTTCGGCAGCAGGAGGGTCTCCTTAAAGATCTGCTTGACATTATCCAGTCCGGCTATGTCATTCTCCTCCTTCTCGTTCTCTACTCTATCGTCTTATTCGTCTGCCTCTGCTTTTCTTCTTCGGCTTTTCCTCCTCTAACTCATTCATCTTCTATATTTCTCCATTTATTTTCCCCTTTCCTCTTCTTCCTTCTTCTTCCTCTTCTTCTTCTTCTTCTTCCTTCTTTTTCTTCTTCCTTCTTCTTCTTCCTCCTTCTTCTTCTTCCTTCTTCTTCTTCCTTCTTCTTCCCCTTCTTCTTCTTTTTCTTCTTCCTTCTTCTTCTTCCTCCTTCTTCTTCTTCCTTCTTCTTCTTCCTTCTTCTTCCTCCTTCTTCTTCTTCCTCCTTCTTCTTCTTCTTCCTTCTTCTTCTTCTTCCTCCCCCTTCTTCTTCTTCCTCCTTTTTTTCTTCTTCCTCCTTCTTCGTCTTCCTTCTTCTTCTTCCTCTTTCTTCTTCCTCCTTCTTCTTCCTCCTTCTTCTTCCTCCTTCTCCTCCTCCTCTCCTCTTTTTCTATACGAAAAATATGGCACCAAGTTTTCGGAGATTTCGTATTCGGGAGGGGATTTAAGTTTCAAGTTGTTGTTTTCTTTATTTCTTTGCTTACTTGGGTGGAAAGAAAAGTTTCCATTTAGAACTGAACATATAAGAAGAAGAGAAAAACCTACATAGGAGTACTATATACCTACTACAAAATAAATTGTACTCCACATACGATGTAACAAAATACTGTTACTATAGAAAACAAAATAAATAATAAATTGTTCATACAATGTAAAGAAGTAGTGCCAACAACATAAATAAAATTGTACAACACATGGGTACAAAGTACAGTACCTACCTACCTATACGCATGTATATTTTTTTATAATACCTACCTCTCTAACATCCTATTATCTTTTTTTTTAGAAAAAATAAACTGGAGTCTTTTGTTGTGCAAAAATCTTGTTTCATTGCATTTTCCGATGACACACTGTAGATATATGTAGCTTGTAGGTAGGTAGCTACCTATACGTCCTATACCAAAGAAATGTTGTAAGTTGATACAAACTATAGAACTCTATACAACTCAGATCTCTTTTTCTTTGATATTGGGTACCTACTTTTTCTTTCTTTATCCTCCTCTTTCCTGTTCTTCGTTTCTCCTCCTTCTCGTTCTCTACTCTATCGTCTTATTCGTCTGCCTCTGCTTTTCTTCTTCGGCTTTTCCTCCTCTAACTCATTCATCTTCTATATTTCTCCATTTATTTTCCCCTTTCTTCTTCTTCCTTCTTTTTCTTCTTCCTCTTCTTCTTCCTCCTCCTTCTTCTTCTTCCTTCTTCTTCTTCTTCCTCCTTCTTCTTCTTCCTCCTTTTTCTTCTTCCTCCTTCTTCTTCTTCCTTCTTCTTCTTCCTCTTTCTTCTTCTAGGTTTCTTCTTCTTCTTCCTCCTCCTCCTCCTTCTTCTGCCTCCTTTTTTTTCTTCTTCCTCCTTCTTCTTCTTCCTCTTTCTTCTTCTTCCTCCTTCTTCTTCCTTCTTCTTCCTCCTTCTTCTTCTCCTCCTCCTCCTCCTCCTCTCCTCCTTTTCTATACGAAAAATATGGCACCAAGTTTTCGGAGATTTCGTATTCGGGAGGGGATTTAAGTTTCAAGTTGTTGTTTTCTTTATTTATACCTGAACACAACATACATACACACACACACACTCTGCACTTTACAACCATCTACTCTACTCGGTGTCAGACAAACTCTTCTCCCTTCCCCGGGTTCGACTCTCATCATGGAAAAAAAAATGATTTCTTATTTGAATGTGTCAACAAGGTTCCGGTATTCCAATTGCAAATAAGGGGGTGGGTTGGTAAGCTTTTTTTTATTTTTCTCAAGTTCTTGTATTGACTCAACTCCTAATTGAAGAGTATTGTGTCTTTTCTCGTCCATCTGATAAAGGACACCACAGAATGGGCAATGTTACATTTCTTTCTAAAAGCGGCGGTGTGTCCGCTTTTTTAATCTTAGTAAATATCTTAGAGTTCTTGAATGTTGATTTGAAATCTAACGGCGCCCTTAAAATAACGTAATAGACAAAGTACCAGACAGGTTCTGTAGTTTGGAGTCACACTGTAGCTTTTTCTAATAAGCGTCTAACAACGTACCTACAGTTTATACGAATGTGTGGAAAACACATTTAAACTGGAGCACACGTAGGTTCGGAAAGCGCATTACTTATATTTTCCCAAATAAATTTATAATACAGGGTGTACCTTTCATCTGCGCGAAATTAGGTGTACGAACGAAAGCACTTTGGTCCATCTTAGATTAACCTCTAAGCAAGGCCGTATCCAGGATTTTTTCATGTATCATCTACGCGATATTAGGTGTACGAAGAAAAGTATTTTGTCCATCAATTACCCTCCAAGCAGGGCCGATTTTGTCGAGGGGAGCGGGGCGAGAGTATAAACACTGATGTACTGAGGAATGCTCCAAATTTTCGGAGTCTGCTGTACAGTACAATCGCGTGTTACCGGCTTTCCCGGACCTGACTCAGGCTGTGGGTGAGGTTAATATGAGGAGGCGGGTAGCTTGTCGCCAAATTTAGGATAACATCTCCGTCACTAAAAACTTCAAGTTATACAGTGACTTTAAACCTCTATTAAATAAACAAACTCTACAAAGTGTACGGAGGAAATCCTTCAGCTTTCCTCTAGTCCTGTAACTGCGCATACATACAGTACACCATTACACAGCTTCTTGCCCTCTATGCAAGTCGTAAATATGAGTTTCCTATATCAGATGAACTGAGACGAAAATGACCACAGTTTTGTTATGATCCCATGTTCTTTTATTGGTTCGATCTTATGAGCCAGCGTTCTTGCCGAACAAATAATTTGACCATTGGTTTTTTTCTCCTATGTTTCAGCATTATTCGCAGCAGTAGAGCACGGTCATGTGGATAAAACTAGAACTATTCTGGAATCTGCTGATGTCAATGGTTTGACAGGGGGAACTGTAACTGCTATGGTCTTATCGTCCCGAAATCGAAGAGAGAAGGAAGACAGGATAGGAGAAAGCCAGCCGTTCCGAGAACGAACATTATCCCATCAGGATAAAATCTGCCCCGGGCAGGAATCGAACCCGCGGCTTAGCGCTTACAAGGCAGACGCACTACCATCTAAGCTAACTAGGCTGACATACAGTGACTTTAAACCTCTATTAAATAAACAAACCCTACAATGTCTACGGAGAAAATCCTTTAGCTTTCCTCTAGTCCTGTAACTGCATACATACATTACATCATTACACAGCTTCTTGCCATCTATGCAAGCTATAAATATGAGTTTCCTATATCAGATGAACTGAGACGAAAATGACCACAGTTTTGTTTTATGATCCCATGTTCTTTTATTGGAACCAGACATAATCATACTAAAAGGAAGGATGGAGTGGAAGTTATACTGAAAAATGAATACCTCATCCCTAAATAATAATAAAAAAAACATATAATAGGTAGTGATAGTGGAAGTTTATACTAAATGGATTATGGGATCACACTGACAGTCATACAAATGGATGCATAAAACTGATGGAACGAAAATATGAGTATTTTTGAAGAAAAAACCCTCTCACTTCAATCATCTTGCGGAGGTGTTGACTTGTAGATGATGAGAATGTGATATGTGATTGACAGTCAATTTGCTAAATTACCATTCTTTTTATTAACCGAACAACGAGTGAGGTCCAAGCTTTAACTCTAAGTGCTTTTAGTCTGTTAGGTTAGTTAGGTACCTATATGTAATAGCTCTCAAACAACTTGTCCCATTTCGGTTTAAATAAACCAAAATTTGACGGTCCTTGCTTTAGACCAAGAATTCTACATTTCTACCTTCTTGATCTCAAAAAACTTCGCTATTAGCGCTTCGAGGTAAAAATGGTTAAATCCTATCGTCTAGCGGCTAGCGCTCTCAAGCAGATTGTTCGTGCCGAATTAATAATTTGTTGGTGTTTTCCCTATGTTTCAGCATTATTCGCGGCAGTAGAGCACGGTCATGTGGATAATTTAAATAAACCAAAATTTGACGGTCCTTGCTTTAGACCAAGAATTCTACATTTCTACCAGCTTGATCTCAAAAAACTACGCTATGAGCGCTTCAAGGTTAAAATGGTTAAATCCTATCGTCTAGCGCTCTCAACCAGATTGTTCGTGCCGAATCAATAATTTGTTGGTGTTTTCCCTATGTTTCAGCATTATTCGCGGCAGTAGAGCACGGTCATGTGGATAAAACTAGAAC
>NW_007380555.1:0-12481 GCF_000475195.1 Diaphorina citri
AAAGTAAGGGGAATATGAAGAGAGACAAGAACGAACATAGAGGAAAATGCGGCTCTAGAGAGAAGATTTTTAAAGTCTCGAAAAAAAAAAAGAGGTTTGATAGAGGGAACTGTAACTGAAGAGAGAAGGAAGACAGGATAGGGGAAAGCCACAGCCCTTCCGGGAACGAACATTATCCGTTCAGGATAAAATCCGCCCCGGGCGGGAATCGAACCCTCCGCCTACCGCTTACAAGGCAGACGCGCTACCAACCAAGCTAACTAAGCTGGCAAAAAAAAAAAAAAACACCAATGTGGTGCTCCCATTTTTTTAAGGTTTGATGTGGTGAACTGTAACTGCTGTGGTCTTATAGTCCCGAAATCGAAGAGAGAAGGAAGACAGGATAGAAGAAAGCCAGCCGTTCCGAGAACGAACCTTATCTGCAGATAAAATTTATTATGAGCTGAGCAACCTCTGTGGTCGGGTGGGTATCACACTAGGATATCGAAGGTCCCTGGTTCGATTACTGGCAGAATCGCAGTTTCGGCTCTGTGCTTGGAATACGGGGTGCACTCAGCCTCATGAGGGGTATTCTATTATATTGTATTTAATGAAACGGTTGGCCCTGGCAATTTTAAAGTTCACTTAGGTATTCTAAAGTTTTGTCGCGTCAATTGTCAGTTTCTCGTTCTCGGCCGGGATTGAACCCACGTCCTCTTGACAACCAGATGAATAGTTACAAAGATTTTTATATTTATGTAAATTTTTCATTTTCAATAACTTTTGATTTTAATTATATCATCAGGTAGGTACCTGATAGCCTGATACATATAACGTACATTATGTACCTTCTTATAACTACCTACATAAAATTTACGAGGCCATCAAAATCTTTGGCTACCAGTTTACCAGGACCCTGGAAGTAAGCAACGTCGATAATGGTGGATATCTGGACAGCTTATAATAGGTACCTAGGTATATGGGAGGATGGGACCATCGTACCACACTTGGCAATGGAACTTCAAAACTTACATCAGAACATTTCAATAAATATACTCGTAATACTGGATTGACATTAAAACAATATCGAGCCAGCTCAATACCTTAACTTACTAGTTCTAGGATTACACTGAATTCCGGCATAATTCGACTTGGTAAGCCCCGGCCTGCAAAAAATTACTCCAGAAGATACCGAGAAAACTAGCACCTCACCGCGATCTGTAGGAAAAACTCGAAAACGTTTCCAACATTGAAAACTCACCCCTCCCCTTCCTAACAGACACAAACACACGAAACCTCACCCCATTCGCGAGTTTAATACCACCCCTTTCTATATTATCCGACAAACTTAATACCACCCCTAATTTCAAAAACTTCCAACCCTCCGAGTTTTCCATTTTTCCGCGACAGTGGAGCGATCTGTGAGCAGTTGAGCCGATTAGAAGGGAACTTTTTCCGAGGGAGGTCCAGGCACGGAAAAATCTGCTTCTCAAAAGGTTTCAACCTTCTCGCGCGCCGCAAATAAATTTGTGTATGCAATACGGTGAGTTAGTGTAGAACTGGTTTCGTTTTAACATTTTCAATATAAGGTGTTGTTCGAATGAGCCCCTGAAAATCATCTGTGTATGTAATACGAAATAAAGCTCGCCGTTCAACCGGTTTGAATTGAAATTATTTGAAATGTTGAAGTATTTGTTATAGGTGTGAAGGGGTGTTTTACACTCTTATACTTATTATACTTCTCACTACCTACTTTGATTAGTAAAATGGACTTACTTAACAAGAGGTAGGGGTTCAAAAACCAATTAGGTATTACCTCTAACACACATAGTCTATCTGTTTTTGTTCACAATCTATCAATTTGTTACCACGTAGCCACCTCCCTAGAGTATACTGCACCCGCGATCACCGCGATGTCATCATGGGTTACAGAAAACTGTCTCCTTTGATGCAAGTCGGAAAAAGCACATGCACGAATTCTATCTTGAGAACCAAGTAGGTACCTAGATACTCACATTTAATTTTGGACTACAAGGGAATGGAAATCCTACAAAAAAATGAAAAAAAAAAAAAAAATGAAATTTAATTTATATGTGCATCTAGGTACTAGGTATACCGCCTATACGTATAGTTAGGCTTGCCAAACGTCCCGAATTGGCCGGGACAGTCCCGAATTTCAGGGGGTGTCCCGGCGTCCCGTTCAGTTTTTCATTTTGGGGCGTTTTGTCCCGAATTTCCGTTTTTGTCCCAGAAAAAATTCGGGACGCGTTTTTTAACTTTAAAATTAGGTACCTCTATAAATCAGAATTTGTTCTTAACTTGTTTAAATTTGTCATGCTATCATCAGTTTGCTCTTCCACTTTGCTAAACCTTTAGAAACGAGAAAATGTTGTATTAAACCGCCTTAAACGAAAAAAATGAGCTGGTCCCTTGGATTCTCGTTATCACCTATCGTACCTATGTACATATCGTACCTATGTGATTTCGCGACTATGTTCGCGGATTTGGCGATTATGTTCGCGGACTTGGCGATTATATTCGCGGATTTGCCGATTATGTTCGCGGATTTCGCGATTATGTTCTGATTTTTTAAAAGAGGTTTGACAGAGGGAACTGTAACTGCTAAGGTCTTATCGTCCCGAAAGCGAAGGGAGAAGGAAGACAGGATAGGAGAAAGCCGCTCCGAGAATGAATATTTTCCGTTCAGGATAAAATCCGCCCCGGGTGGGAATCGAAGCCTTTTGATCTCTAACTACCATCTCACCCTGTATACTGGGATTATACTTTCTAAAGAAAACCCTCCCAAAATCTTTGCCGTGGTGAAGTCAAGCTGTGCGAATTACATTCAAATTACCAACATTGTAAATGATTACGTAACTAAATTAATAAAAGAAAACAAACGTCTCAATAAAGAAAGAAATCAGTATGCAAATCCGTGAGATCGGCAACAAAAGACACGCTTTAAAATAATAATAGATATATAGATAATGATGAAATAATAAATAAATACCTACCTAAATAAAAGCCATACCTATACATCAGTTGTGTAGAATAAGTAGAAACCAGTTACCAGAACTAAAAACTAGATTCAAAAGCTAAAAAAAAAAAAAAAAAAAAAAAAAAAAAAAAAAAAAATCTCATTGTTTGATTTGTTGGGACAATACAACAACATGGCGGACAATGTTCGCTCTTCTACACTAACAGTTCGCTTTCTGTGTGCTCGATCCTTTAATGCCCCATCTTAACATAGAGAGTTTTCCGTTAATCCAGAGTTTTTTAAGAAACACTGGCCTGTGTAAATCAAACGGGTGACCTCAAAGAAAACCCTCGACACTGTGCTAACTCTCAGTGGTAAGACCGGCCACAACTAAAGCATACAGAGTTTGTGCCCTTTTCTTTTGCTGGTTCAATTCGAACATTCCTAATTTTTTCGTCCCTGTGAACGATTTGCCCATTCGGCACTGGTTTCGATCCGCGCTTATTTCCGTGGCAAAAGTATTTCGTATATTTTTTTCTTCTTTCGTAATGTGTTCTCCTTTTTTATTATAATAAAGTATGAGGTTTTTTATATCCATTAGGAATAAGAAAACGCTCGGATAGGGGGAAATCCGTTGCCTAGCAACCGCGGCGAAAGTCTTATTTACCCACACGATTCTTTGAAAAAAGAAAGAAAATAATAATAAAAGACTAGGAATATTTTTTTTTTTTTTTTTCAAGAGGTTTGACAGAGGGAACTGTAACTGCTATGGTCTTATCGTCCCGAAATCGAAGAGAGAAGGAAGACGATTTTTTAAAAGAGGTTTGATAGAGGGAACTGTAACTGCTAGGGTCTTATCGTCCCGAAATCGAAGAGAGAAGGAAGACAGGATAGGAGAAAGCCGCTCCGAGAATGAATATTTTCCGTTCAGGATAAAATCCGCCCCGGGCGGGAATCGAAGCTTTTTGATCTCTAACTACCATCTCACCCTGTATACTGGGATTATACTTTCTAAAGAAAACCCTCCCAAAATCTTTGCCGCGGTGAAGTCAAGCTGTGCGAATTACATTCAAATTACCAACATTGTAAATGATTATACGTAACTAAATTAATAAAAGAAAACAAACGTCTCAATAAAGAAAGAAATCAGTATGCAAATCCGTGAGATCGGCAACAAAAGACACGAAATGTGACAATGAAGGATTTGTGAAAGTCAAATATCCAATAAAGAAACTAAATAATAAACAAATATTTGTATTTATTAGGTAGGTATTAAGGAGCGCGGTAGCGCTCCGCCCCGCCAAGTCAAGAAAGTTTGACCGCGCTACTAGAGATATTATACGCGACAGGGTATTTGTATTTATTAGGTAGGTATATTCTATTATTGCATTTAATGAAACGGTAGGCCTTGGCAATTTCAAAGTTCACTTAGGTATTCTAAAGTTTTGTCGCGTCAATTGTCAGTTTCTCGTTCTCGGCCAGGATTGAACCCACGTCCTCTTGACAACCAGATGAATAGTTACAAAGATTTTTATATTTATG
The DNA here is from genome assembly GCF_000475195.1 of Diaphorina citri. NCBI lineage: Eukaryota > Metazoa > Arthropoda > Insecta > Hemiptera > Psyllidae > Diaphorina > Diaphorina citri. Next base: position 4,499 of record NW_007380555.1, read on the forward strand.
TAAATTTTTCATTTTCACTAACTTTTGGAAGAACCGGCCATCGACACTCGCCCAGTACCGACCCCAAGAGAAAATAAACAAACCATGCTAATGAATAGAAGCGTCCTCAACGGAGCATTGACCATAGTACCGATCCTTGAAAAAAATCGAGGAATTGAACTGAGTATACGTATACGTTCTGCGATGGTCGATGGTGTTTCAAGACAGAATGACAACTTTGGTGCTCTTTTTTCCCCCTTTCTCAGTTACATTTCCCGGAATAAAATTATGGGTGTGGTCAATTTTCAACTTCCTTCTTGATCTTTCAAGATAAAGCTCCCCCATTCCAGAAGAACAAAATTGTCCTTAATCGAAAATTACCCTGGTAAGATATTAAAGCCCACATTTCTTCTTCTTCTTCTTCTTCTTCTTCTTCTTCTTCTTCTTCTTCTTTTTGACAATATTAAATACAAGATTACAAGAGAAGAATCAAAAGATGATGTTCTTTAGTTTCCTATGCTTCTTGCTTCTCAATTTTCTTTTTAAAGGTAGAAATTCGATGTATAGGGAGAAGTCTTTGATCTCTTCTTTCTGCCCTAACACGAGAGTTATGCGTTCTATTATTGCAAGCATTATTTTCCTCTTTCGATTTTGAATAGAAAAAAGCTCAGCTCGTCGAATTTTGCTCCTTCTTCTTCCTCTTCCTCTTCTTCTTCTTCTTCTTCTTCTCTCCTACTACTCCGTCTCCTTACTGTTTATCTGCCTTCACCTTCTTCTGCCTTTTTTCGCCTTCTACTCCTATAACTTTTGATTTTAATTATATCATCAGGTAGGTACCTGATAGCCTGATACATATAACGTACATTATGTACCTTCTTATAACTACCTACATAAAATTTACGAGGCCATCAAAATCTTTGGCTACCAGTTTACCAGGACCCTGGTATCATCAGGTACCTGATAGCCTGATACATACAACGTACATTATGTACCTTCTTATAACTACCTACATAAAATTTACGAGGCCATCAAAATCTTTGGCTACCAGTTTACCAGGACCCTGGAAGTAAGCAACGTCGATAATGGTGGATATCTGGACAGCTTATAATAGGTACCTAGGTATATGGGAGGATGGGACCATCGTACCACACTTGGCAATGGAACTTCAAAACTTACATCAGAACATTTCAATAAATATACTCGTAATACTGGATTGACATTAAAACAATATCGAGCCAGCTCAATACCTTAACTTACTAGTTCTAGGATTACACTGAATTCCGGCATAATTCGACTTGGTAAGCCCCGGCCTGCAAAAAATTACTCCAGAAGATACCGAGAAAACTAGCACCTCACCGCGATCTGTAGGAAAAACTCGAAAACGTTTCCAACTTTGAAAACTCACCCTTCCCCTTCTTAACAGACACAGAACACACGAAACCTCACCCCATTCGCGAGTTTAATACCACCCCTTTCTGTATTATCCGACAAACTTAATACCACCCCTAATTTCGAAAACTTCCAACCCTCCGAGTTTTCCATTTTCCCGCGACAGTGGCGCGATCTGTGAGCAGTTGAGCCGAACACCCTGTATTTATATTTTGAATATTTCCTTTTATGCTTCGATATATTTTCTTGTTAGAATATTTTCCCCTTTTTCTCCCTTCTATTGAAGGCGTGTGTCCTATGTATAGGAAGGTAGATAAAGACACTGGAGCGGTTATTCAGGATTCATTTATTCGTCCTCATGAGTCTGAGTGCACCCCGTATTCCAAGCACATAGCCGAAACTGCGATTCTGCCAGTAATCGAACCAGGGACCTTCGATGTCCTAGTGTGATACTCACTCGACCACAGAGGTTGCTCAGCTCATAATAAATCTTATCTGCACATAAGGTTCGTTCTCGGAACGGCTGGCTTTCTTCTATCCTACCTATCTTCCTTCTCTCTTCGATTTCGGGACTTTAAGACCACAGCAGTTACAGTTCACCACATCAAACCTTAATAAAAATGGGAACACCACATTGGCGTTCTTTATACAGTTCTTTTTTAAGACCATAACAGTACAGTTTCCTCTATCAAACCTCTTTTTTTTCAAGACTTTAAAAATCTTCTCTCTAGAGCCGCATTTTCCTCTATGTTCGTTCTTGTCTCTCTTCATATTCCCCTTACTTTTTTTGAAAAATATTCAAATATGATTGTACGTACAAAATATATAACTCTCTTTCCCCTCCTCCTCATCTTCCTCCTCCTCCTCCTACCTCCCCTTCTCTTCCTCTCTTACTTTATCCTTTTTTTATCCCTTTTCTTCTTCAGAATGTTTTCTCGTCAGTGATGGAGGAACAGGGGAGGGATTTGGAAAAAAAGAATTCGAGAAAATCGTAATCATGGACCTATAAGGACAAGCTTCATATAGAGGTAATCTTACTTTATCCTTTTTTTTATCCCTTTCTTCTTCAGAATGTTTTCTTGTTAGTGGTGGAGGAACAGGCGAGGATAAGGAGAGAAGTACTCGAGAAAATCGAAAAATCGAAATTAAAGATAGTAGAGTGGAACCCATAAGAACTCTAATAACAATAACACACTTCATCTAGCTCTAAAGGTATTTCGAACGGCATTTTCCCTCAAGGTTAAGGTTGCCTTACACCTCAGCCACTTTGGGCTTTTGTGTACAGCTCTAAAATTAACACTGTACAAAAAAAAGGTCTTTTTCATAGAGCAGATAAATCTCGATTTGAAGTGTTTGGCTTGAGTTGGTGTAGATTCCTTTCAAAAACAGAAACGATTCTGATGGATTTCCTATGGTTTAATACAGGTGCTAGGCGGCAAAGGGGGAAAAAAAGATTTTCAAAAGAGGGGAATTTCCGAGATTAACGACTTTGGTTGGTATCCGGATCAAGTATGCTATAAAACTTACCCTCCGCCACTAGCGAATACCTCTTTCACGAGCTAGCTCTCTCCCTCCCCCTCGTATCACAAGGCTAAATATACGACACTCCTACCTCCCCTTCTCCTCCTCTCTTACTTTATCCTTTTTTTTATCCCTTTCTTCTTCAGAATGTTTTCTCGTCAGTAATGGAGGAACAGGGGAGGGATTTGGAAAAAAAGAATTCGAGAAAATCGTAATCATGGACCTATAAGGACAAGCTTCATATAGAGGTAAAGAATGCCATGGGCATAACCCAACCCAATCGGCCTTTTTTTCATAGATCAGATAAATTGTTTGACTTGAGTTGGTAGATTCCTTTCCAAAACGGAAACGATTCCGATGGCGCGTCATCTTTGGTTTCCTAATATATGGTTTAGTGGTTTTCCTAATATGGTTTAGACTAGCACGTCAAAAGAGGGGAAACCAGTGTCAAAAGAAAAGCTGTATTTTGATTTCGGAATTTCCAACATTAAAGTACAACTTTCGATGGTATCCGGTTCCGGTAACCTATGTAAAACTTACCCTCCGCCACTAGCGAATACCTCTTTCACGAGCTAGCTCTCTCCCTCCCCCTCGTATCACAAGGCTAAATATACGACATGGCAAAATATTCCTGACAGAGAGCTTCGTATTCAAAAAAGAGGAAAAGGAGTTTGCTCTCCCCTCCCCACACATATTATACCCTCCCAATATTATACAGTAGAAAAAGTACAATTTCGTCGGATTAAGGGAGAAAAGAAGAAATGTGGGTGGATGTGACAAAGGATGGAGAAGAAGGAGGAGGAGAAGAAGAAGAAGATGAAGAAAAAGAAAAAGAAGAAGAAGATGAAGAAGAAGAAGAAGAAGAAGAAGAAGAAGAAGAAGAAGAAGAAGAAGAAGAAGAAGATGATGATGATGAAGAAGAAGGCTAAGATAAAGGAGGGAAAAAGAGGGAGGAAAAAGAGGAAAAAAGAGAAAGAAAGAAAGATGCATAGAAGAAGGAGGAGAAGAAAAAAGAAGATGATGGAGAAGGGAGGGGAAGATGAAGACAAAAGAAAAAGAAGAAAGAGGGAAATAAGGAGAAGAAAAAGAAGAAGAAGAAGAAGATAAAATAGTAAAAGAGAAGAAGGAGGAGTAGAAGGCGAAAAAAGGCAGAAGAAGGTGAAGGCAGATAAACAGTAAGGAGACGGAGTAGTAGGAGAGAAGAAGTAACATATACCCTCCCAATATTATACAGTAGAAAAAGTACAATTTCGTCGGATTAAGGGAGAAAAGAGAAAAAAATGTAGGTGGATGTGACAAAGGATGGAGAAGAAGGAGGAGGAGGAGAAGAAGAAGAAGAAGAAGATGAAGAAGAAGAAAAAGAAGAAGATGAAGAAGAAGGCTAAGATAAAGGAAGGAAGGAAGAATAAGGAGGAGAAAGAGGAAAAAAGAGGATAAGAGAAAGAAAGAAAGATAGAAGGAGGAGGAGAAGAAGAAGAAGAAGAAAAAAGAAGATGATGGAGAAGGTGGGAGAAGATGAAGACATAATAGAAAAAGAATAAGCAAATTGAGAAGAAAGAGGGAAATAAGGAGAAGAAAAAGAAGAAGAAGAAGAAGAAGAAGAAGAAGGAGAAGAAGAAAAATAAGAAGAAGAAGGAGGAGTAGAAGGCGAAAAAAGGCAGAAGAAGGTGAAGGCAGATAAACAGTAAGGAGACGGAGTAGTAGGAGAGAAGAAGAAGAAGAAGGAGAAGAAGAAAAAGAAGAAGAAGAGGAAGAGGAAGAAGAAGGAGAAGGAGCAAAATTCGACGAGCTGAGCTTTTTTTTTCTATTCAAAATCGAAAAAGGAAAACTAATGCTAGCAATAATACAACGCATAACTCTCGTATTAGGGCAGAAAGAAGAGATCAAAGACTTCTCCCTATACATCGTATTTCTACCTTTAAAAAGAAAATTGAGAAGCAAGAAGCATAGGAATCTAAAGAACATCATCTTTTGATTCTTCTCTTGTAATCTTGTATGTAATATTGTCAAAAAGAAGAAGAGAAAGAAGAAGAAGAAGAAGAAGAAGAAGAAATGTGGGCTTTAATCTCTTACCGGGGTATTATTTTCGATTAAGGACAATTTTATTCTTCTGGAATGAGGGAACTTTATATATTATATTGAAGGATCAAGAAGGAAGTTGAAATTGACCACACCCATAATTTTATTCTGGGAAAAGTAACTGATGGAGAGGGAGAAAATTTCAAAGTTGTCTTTTTGGATTAAAAGAATAAAAAATAATTAAAATTTTAAAACACAATTAAGATTCGACTTTCAACAAATGAAACTTGGTGAGCTTTCGAGAATACTCAGATTCTCATCATCAGACCAAAAATCCAACTAGAAAGTCGAATCTTAATTGTCTTTTAAAATTTTAATTTTATTTCTTAAAGATTCTTTTTAAATAATTATTCTCAATAATTATTTCACTTTTATTTTAGAATAAATCATAATAAAAAATGATAGTACCTACCTACTTCAGAGAACTTTGGAGAGTACTCTGAGAAAGACTTCCAATCCCAAAGGGTCCTAGGTACTGCAGTTCTTTTGACTTACCTATGTTTGTTTCAAGTATCAAAAACTCCAGTCAAAATACCCAAGTTGGCTCGGAGAAATTTTTATTTGAAGATAGGCATAAATATGCAAGAAGTGTTCAGATATAGCATTACGCAAGTATACGTCTTGAAGCTTGCTGCATGGCACATTTCTTTCAGTGATAAGAGCTTGTTTAGACTGCAGGAGAAAAGATATTTTTCAGGTTGTGGTTATGTACCGAGTCGGGATAGGCAAGGTTGGCAAACTAACCTTGTTTTTAAGTTACCGCTCTCATGCCAAACTTTAGAAACAATATCCTGTCTCAACTAGTCCGAACCCAACCCAACCCGGTACATAACCACGACCTCAGTCCTCTTATCTGCTAGCTGTATACAAGGTGCATTCTATTTTTTTCTATTTTATTCTTACAGCCATCCCATGTTTTTTGAGCCATTTCATGTTTGTGAGTACTCCACTGGTATTCAGCTCTGGTGCACCATCAGTTTGTCCGCCTCCTAGAAGGATTCTACTTCACTTATCTCGAGAAACCCCATTACATTATGTTTTTTCCATAAGCAACAACATAAATAATACGAAAATGGGATTTCTCAGAATAAATTGAGGCAAAAAAGGAAGAAAAAGAGCAAAAAGGGACCGCTAGTGCGCATGCGTATGGCCCGTAGACAATTTCCTAACGTCAAAATGAAACATTGTAGGTTTTTCGCATTTTTTTTTCTGAGGAGCAATTTTTTAGAGATGGAAATTGGCAATATTTTTGCCTACCTGACTGTCACCTTTTGGCAGGTTTCAATAAAGATACAAGTACAAGAGCAATAACTTTCCGCCCTGGTAGCTCAGAGGTAAAATAATAATCAGTAGATAGCGGGATCGAATCCCAAACAAGACATGAAAATATGGAAATACACATTTATCCATCATTGTTTACTTGCCATGGTAGAGCGGGCGGGGATCAAACCCACGACCTAGCGCTTACAAGGCAGTGTCACCTTCCAAGCTAACTAGGCTGGCTTACCAAAATTTCATTACAGATTTTACCTCCAAAAGAGCTCAAAGATGGAGCACAAGATTTCTCAAAAAGGCCGAGATTTGAGATTGCAGAACCCCCACCACTTCCGGCTAAAAAATTAATAAATTAACACAGAGAGAAAGAGAGAGAGAGAGAGGGAGAGAGTGAGAGAGAGAGAGGAAGAGAGAGAGAGATGGAGAGAGAGAGAGAGAGAAAGAGAGAGAGAGAGAGGGAGAGAGTGAGAGAGAGAGAGGAAGAGAGAGAGAGATGGAGAGAGAGAGTGAGAGAGAGTGAGAGAGAGAGAGTGAGAGAGAGAGAGAGAGAGGAAGAGAAAGAGAAAGCGTTATAAAAAAGTCTGGGTTAATGACATTTAAGCATTTTACACTCTCTCCCTTCTTTTCCCCTTAACTGGGGTAAAATGAAACTGGGTCAGGGATAAATTTACTCATTACAAATTTCCCCTACCCTAAACCCCCCCCCCACTCTCTTCCCACTTTCTTTTCTCTCATTTAAATTTAGCAGCGCTTCCCCCTCCCCAAAAAAGTTCGTTTAATTTCCCCTACTTTTCCTTTTCTTATTATACGGGATTTTTTGCAGACTTTTTTTTTATGAGTGGCATTTTTTTGCAGATTCTTTTTGAACGGTTTTAAGTGTTTTAACTGGTTACATCTGTTCGCATGCAAGTGAAGTAGGTATGTACCGAACTATGTAGGTACCTATATTGTTTGGATCAAAGTTTCCAAATAAATTGTGTGCCACTTCTGCTGGACCGATTGACATCTATGTATAGGTTGAAAGGTAGGTAGTAACAATCCTATTCCAACACTTCGGAATCTTGATATCTTGAGTGAAAATATTAAATTTATAGAATAATAGGTGCCTATTTTTTTATCAGTTGGCTTGTATTTGAGGCGGATTTTTCACTCTTTTAACCACCACCTACCAAAGGAAAGGAAAAGCACTGTTTCTCACTGCATATAAACGCAATCATAGACTTCCATCGTACTACCAGCCTCACGAAACTCACTAGGGGGAAAGCTTCAAAATCCTATAATAATGCATATAAACGCAATCATAGACTTCCATCGTACTACCAGCCTCACGAAACTCACTAGGGGGAAAGCTTCAAAATCCTATAATAAATGGAATAAAATGGAAAAGAGGGTTATTATTATCGGCCCGATATTTTCTACATATTGGAAAATCACATCCACATACATTGGAGAAGCGGGAGGCCTGCCATTTTTATTTACTTATTTATTTATTTTTTGAAGAAAAAGGGGAAAAACTACGAAAATCCAATCAATTAGGGGTGCATTTTGAAAAATTGTATTATTGAGGGAGAGGAGGAGGAGAGGGGAAGGGGTGGAAAAGAGAGGGAGGGAGAGAGGGGGAGGGAGAGGGGGAAAAGAGAGAGAGGGAGGGGTTGGGAGGGAGAGAGAGAGAGAGAGAGGGGAGGTTTTGGATATGCCGATATCTCCCCCGGGTTGTCAATAACATGCACTGTTCTCTTT
>NW_007380555.1:12774-20192 GCF_000475195.1 Diaphorina citri
CTTATTAAATTTATATTTTGAGAGAGTGTATGTGCGTGTGTTTGCGTGTTTTAAATGTGCCTTTCTCAGGATATGTCTATGCAATCCTCTTTCTCTTTTTTACTATCACAAGTTTTACGATATTTTTATCCGTGTAGAAGTTTTTCTCTTTCTCATCTCCCCCGAAAAAAACACTAAATATTACGATTACAAGTTCTTTGAGACGGGAGCTTTTTTCCTTTAACATGCGTCTTTTATTTACTTCCGCCATTTAAAACCCAAAAAGATACAGCTAAAAAATATGTTAGAATAATATGTTAAAGTTCACAAACTAACAGAAAGTCGAACAGACAACATCTAACGAATCGAAACTTCGAACTCTAAACTAGCAGATAACAGGAGGCAATGTCGAATACACAACTCAGAGTAGGTAATAAAACTAGTCCTTTTTTCTTACTGTTTTATTTAGTGGCTAATTCCTCGCGCAAGGTATTGATTAATGGGCCCGGTAGTAACAATATACAACAACAACAAACAACAGACTTATAACATAAAACAATTTTATTCTCTAAACACTGTACCTGCTTGACGTTACGAGTATCTATAGATCGCATAACCTCAAGCCTCTTTCACACACAACATAGTTTTAGTCGTTTGTTACTCACACCAATTACAAACCATTAATTATAAGTAATTTAGGTTAGGTATTTTCTCTAGAACGAGAGGTGGTTATCCATCCATGTCGACAAAAGACCTAGAACACAGCTGAAATGGCAGCTGTTTCAAAGCTAGTTGTAGCCTGACTTTGGGTAGAAATCGTAAGTCGTTGTTTAATTGGGTTTATTGTCTTAATGGTAATACTGGGCATTGGAGAGAACATATTGCGAAAAATCTCTGAGTATTTTGTGTTTGGGATCAGGTCGAGAACGAGGTTCCACCAGAAAAGGCTTTTAGAGAGAAGAGAAAAAACTTTTTATGCGTTATAGTTCGAAGTGCAACACAATCTATATGCTGCTAACGCGAGTTGTCGTCAGTATTTTGCGAATTGTAGTATTGAAGGAGTCTTTGACTACGTGTGGGGCCAATAATAGTTGATGTTTTCTGTGACAAGAATAAGACGATAGGTAGCGTCTTCGTATTATGTTGATTATCTTGCTTGTGTGTGTCGATTGTTGTGTGTGTTGTTTGATTTGGCTCAAATTGGGAAATTGTATATTAATAGTAAATATATTGTCGAGTAGTTATTAGCCTGTAATTGTGTTAGTCGTGTCGAGAAACGCTAGTAAAAAATTACATTTTTCAACATTTTGGCTAGACACACAAAAGGCAAATGAATGAGTTTAATAATTGTCTGTAATGTTAAATTTTGACCAATAATTCAAATGAAATATTGTTTATGCATGGGGTGTCTACTATCTATCTGACAATAATATATATATTTACATTTCATGAGCATAATCTTTTTTTTTTTTTGATAAAATATACAGGGAGGTTCATCAATGATTGATATTAATATTTTAGAATGATAAGAGGTTTGGCTAAACTTCTAAAAAGCATTTTGATTTTTTCTTGGCAACCCAAACTTTGTACGGGCAGTCCGTCAGTAAATTTTATTGATTGTTTCTCTCTGAGACCTAGTTCATTTTATGTTATCAAAAGCTAACATGGAATATTATTGCTTTTGCTACTGACCTACCCAGTATGATGAAGCAAGATAATGTGGGTTTTACCTGTATCCTGGTGTAACCCTTTGAGTCTGTTGTAATGAAAAGCTATTAACATAATGTAACCTCCAAAGTCAATCCCCAGGGCTCCGATCTAGGCCCAGGGAGCCCGTTTTCTGAAAGAACTTCGTTTCTTTAAGGGATTCACAATTAGATCAGCAAAAATTGAACCCGAAATAACAGGAATTACCTAGACCTAGACCTGGCTGTGGGACTATAAACAGGGAGGAGAACAGCTAACCCTAACCAGCCTAGCAAGCTGGCAGTTCCTCAAAGGGTTCTCTCTGCTCCTTTTGCTACTGACCTACCCTGTATGATGAAACAAGATAATGTGGGTTTTACCTGTATCCTGGTGTAACCCTTTGAGTCTGTTGTAATGAAAAGCTATTAACGTAATGTAACCTCCAAAGTCAATCCCCAGGGCTCCGATCTAGGCCCAAGGAGCCCGTTTTCCGAAAGAACTTCGTTTCTTTAAAGGATTCACATGAACCAGAATTAACAGGAATTATCTAGACATTCTAGGCATATTATGTAATTGAGTTTATCATGAACACTTGTCACAAAATGTGTCCTTTGCGATTTAATATACATACTACATGAAATTCTATGGCTTGACTTGGACTTAAACCACCAACTGCCAGATCCGAAATTCACTGTGCTAACGAGTTTTCCTGGTGAGAATCTTCCTCCCAAGGGCACAACTGATGTGGGTCGGATTCTGTCTTTGTCCAGAAAATATAACTTTTTCCCCTTTTCTGGTTCATAATGCACTCCAACTTGTGATCCTGGGCGAAAGTATTGACCTTTGAAATTTCAAGAGATCAGCCCTGGTTATTCCGCGCTATAAATATGACGCTAATAAGGATCTAGGCCCAAGGAGCCCGTTTTCTGAAAGAACTTCGTTTCTTTAAGGGATTCACAATTAGATCAGCAAAAATTGAACCCGAATTAACAGGAATTACCTAGACCTAGACATTATGTAATTGAGTTTATCATGAACACTTGTCACAAAATATGTCCTTTGACCATTAATATATTACATTTATACATACTACATGAAATTCTATGGCTTGACTTGGACTTAAACCATTAACTGCCAGATCCGTAGTTCACTGTGCTAACGAGTTTTCCTGGTGAGAATCTTCCTCCCAACTGATGTGGGTCGGATTCTGTCTTTGTCCAGAAAATATAACTTTTTCCCCTTTTCTGGTTCCTAATGAACTCTCCAACTTGTGATCCTGGGCGAAAGTATTGACCTTTGAAATTTTAAGAGACCAGCCCTGGTTATTCCGCGCTATAAATATGACGCTAATAAAATAATATATACCTAAATAAGGGATTAGGCTAGGTTTGATTGGAATGAAATTACCATTACCTATAACAAAAGGTGTGAGTGGTCTAACCCTTGTTTTAATTCCCATATCATATATCATTGAAACCTGGAACCTTATCTTTTATTTTCGATCTTTTTCGACCAAAAAACTATTGTGAATATAGGTACCTACCATTTAATATGAATAGATTAAAATAATATACCCCATTTCTACGACTAATGGTTTTAAGATGAATCTGCAAGACTGGAAAGTCCCATTTTCCTTGTTACATAGGTATCAAAATAGGTAAGAAACTCAAAATAGGTACTCAAATACTTTTTCAAGATTTCCGTTTATTTGGGTAGGTGATAGGTAGGTACTGATTTATTTTGAGTGAGTTTCCCTATTTGATCTATTATTAAGGCCCTCCCCCCTCTTTTGTTTTCATCATTTTCACCTAGCTCATTTCCTCTGGTGAGTTTTAGCTCTTTTCTGTCTGTCCGTATGGCCTTCATCTGAAACAAAGAAATCAAAGGATATTATTAGGCAAGAAAGAATAAACGACCTATAACTACCAAGTATGTATGTTTCTAGTCCGGAACTGAAAGTGCTGGGTTCAAAACCCGTCAGCGCGACGAAAATTTCCCAGAGAATTCGAAATTAGGACCTTCTGACACGTTTTTACATTTTAGACATCAGAACCCATAGAAATATTGCCTTGAGCCTGACGAATCGTCATATCAAGATTTATTTATGAGACTTCAATCTAAATCCTTATGACACGTCTCTTCAACTAGTCTCCCACCAGGACAATTCATCTTCGTATCCAAGGAAACTCTCTCCCAAAATATACATATTATACACATCCTTTTATACCCACATACTTTTGACTAGCTATGTAGCTATAACTGGGTATAGTATAACTACACCAAAACCAATAACTAGCCAATAATCCACTCACCACTGAATCTCCTGATCCACTAAACATTAAAAATAGGATTATAGATAGATACTACCTAGTTATTATTATTCGATTTAATGTAAGTACACGAAATAAAAAGGGTTCTCAACTCATCTACGGGTTTTATGCAATACCTACTTCAACGCCAGGATGTTCATACAGCTATCATTAAAAATTATAAGGGCTCTTTTCTTTACTCACAGGAGAAGGTAATTTAGATCACCCCAAAGGTTGTCGAAAAACGCCGATCTTGTCTGCTGAACACGGGAAAAGCCAAACGAAAAGATGATCAGGTACATACTTTTTGAGCTGTATATTTTGCTTTCGGAAGTAGCCGTACGATTATGCTTACATCTGTTCAACTCGGTCCAGCCGCTTTGCAAAAATCGTTTTTATTCTGCCCTCCTGGGGAGTCATCACGTCATCGTCACATCAATGAAGAAAAGCCTTTGTAAACATTGCTTTACTCTTATTATAGTCTTTGTGACGTCAAAATATTGCGAAATGTGACGTGGAAATTTATAAAGTTACCTCTTTGATTTCGGGACGATAAGACCATAGCAGTTACAGTTCCCTCTGTCAAACCTCTTTTTTTTTTTTTTTTTTTTTTAAAAAAAAAACATTAATGGAGTGAGAAACAATGCTTTTCCTATCCTTTGGTAGGTGGTTTAAAAGAGTGAAAAATCCGCCTCAAATACAATCCAACTGATAATAAAATAGGTAGGTACCTATTATTCTATAAATTTAATATTTTCACTCAAGATACCAAGATTCCGAAGTGTTGGAATAGGAAAAATCAGATTTTTTGTTTTCAAAGGCAATAACACATTTCTGCTGTTTATTTTTATAACAACATACTTACCCCCATTCTATTGAATTAGGGGGAAATTTAGGTGACATAGTATTTAAGTGTTCTCTCCAGGAGAGAAATCCTCTACATAGGTCGCTAGAGAGGATAAAGGAGTGGGCACAGTTACAGGAGCATCAGCAGTAGATGAATGTGACTTTTTTTTTATTTGGATGTTTAAACGCATTAATTTTATGCAATTACATAAACATTTACACAGGTAGGTAGGTAGTAAAAATAATAAGAGAAAAAAAAAGAAGAAAAAATGTTGTAAGATAGATAAGAAAATTTTACAATGAAGTTACAAGTTACAATGAAGTAAGTTAGGCTATGCTAGGCCTACCTGGTCCCCTGTGTTGAGGAGTCTCTCCGCCACACCCACATAACTCCCCCGTGACATAGCGTGGAATAGGATTGGTACTACCTACCTTTCAACCTATACATAGATGTCAATCGGTCCAGCAGAAGTGACACACAATTTATTTGGAAACTTTGATCCAAACAATATAGGTAGGTATACCTACATAGTTCGGTACATACCTACTTCACTTGCATGCGAACAGACGTAACCAGTTAAAACACTTAAAACCGTTCAAAAAGAATCTGCAAAAAAATGCCACTCATAAAAAAAAAGTCTGCAAAAAATCCCGTATAATAAGAAAAGGAAAAGTAGGGGAAATTAAACGAACTTTTTTGGGGAGGGGGAAGCGTTGCTAAATTTAAATGAGAGAAAAGAAAGTGGGAAGAGAGTGGGGGGTTTTAGGGTAGGGGAAATTTGTAATGAGTAAATTTATCCCTGACCCAGTTTCATTTTACCCCAGTTAAGGAAAAAGAAGGGAGAGAGTGTAAAATGCTTAAATGTCATTAACCCAGACTTTTTTATAACGCTTTCTTTTTCTCTTCCTCTCTCTCACTCTCTCTCTCTCTTTCTCACTGTGTTAATTTATTCATTTTTTAGCCGGAAGTGGTGGGGGTTCTGCAATCTCAAATCTCGGCCTTTTTGAACGAGGAAATCTTGTGCTCCATCTTTGAGCTCTTTTGGAGGTAAAATCTGTAATCAAATTTTGGTAAGCCAGCCTAGTTAGCTTGGAAGGTGACACTGCCTTGTAAGCGCTAGGTCGTGGGTTTGATCCCCGCCCGCTCTACCAAGGCAAGTAAACAATGATGGATAAATGTGTATTTCCATACTTTCATGTCTTATTTGGGATTCGATCCCGCTATCTACTGATTCTTGTACTTGTATCTTTATTGAAACCTTCCAAAAGGTGACAGTCAGGTAGGCAAAAATATTGCCTATTTCCATCTCTAAAGAAATTGCTCCTGAGAAAAAAAAAAAAAAAAAAAAAAAATGAAAAAACTACAATGTTTTCTTCTTCTTCTTCTCCTCCTCTTCTTCTTCTCCTTCTCTTCCTCCTTCCTTCTCCTTCTTCCTCTTCTTCTCCTGCTCCTTCTTCTTCTTCTTTTTCTTTCTCTTCTTGTCCTCCTTCTCCTCCTTATTTCTTCTGCTCTTCCTTATATTCCATCTACATAATAATATTGATTGAGTGAGTGAGAGAGAGGGTTCCTGCAACTAGTATGTGTGAGTGAGAAATCGAAATCCTATTAAGCACTTTGGAAAATACATTTTGCGTTCGGGTAACACCAAATACTATCGATAATCACATAGGAATGTCACACACGTAATAATATAATTACCTACCTATTAAATTTAGATACATTCAAAGAAAGAATGACAAAATTACTTTCGATTAATTTAATTATCATGGAAGACAGCAAGGATTTATTGTAAATTGCCTTGATTCCTGTCTTGTCACTGATTTAGGCATAAATTTTCTTTTAGAATTAAATTAAAAACAAATCTTTCTTCGTGGTAACCTGCCTTGTCAATGATTTAGGCAGAGGAATGATTTCCTTCAAAATTAAATCAAAGAGAAACAAGAATGTCTCGCTTGGTACATGTTTAGTTACATGAGTTTTATTACTTTGAATAAAGAAAGTAAGAAAGGTAATCCTATTCAGGGTAGATTTAGGACGATTTTCTTCATTCACCCTTTCGTTTGGCGACAAGTTACCCGCTTCGTCAAGCCATCAGGTCATCTTAAAGCCTGAATGGGGCCGCCAAAAGTTAGCGGCACGCGATTGCCTAGATGGTCACCCATCACCCATGCAAATACCAAAACGGGCAACTTTGCTTCAGGCTTCAGTGATTCATCGGGAACTGGCATACATTCAACGTTAAACAGATAAGGTTCGTTCTCGGACAGGCTGGCTCTCGATCCCTGTCCTCCTTGATTTCTGTTTTCTATTTCGGGACTATAAAATGATTTTTTAGTTCGCGGATTTGGCGATTATGTTCGCGGATTTCGCGATTATGTTCGCGGATTTCGCGATTTTGTTCGCGGATTTCGCGATTATGTTCGCGCGTGATTATGTTCGCGGATTTCGCGATTATGTTCGCGGATTTCGCGATTATGTTCGCGGATTTCGCGATTATGTTCGCGGATTTTGTGATTATGTTCGCGGATTTGGCAATTTTGTTCGCGGATTTGGCGATTATGTTCGCGGATTTCGCGATTATGTTCCCGGATTTGGCG
>NW_007380555.1:20253-22526 GCF_000475195.1 Diaphorina citri
AAAAAAAAAAAAAAAAAAGATTATGTTCGCGGATTTCGCGATTATGTTCGCGGATTTGGCGATTTTGTTCGCGGATTTTGCGATTATGCTCGCGGGCGATTATGTTCGCGATATGGCGATTATGTTCGCGGATTTCGCGATTTGGTTCGCGGATTTTGCGATTATGCTCGCGGATTTCGCGATTATGTTCGCGGAGTTCGCGATTATGTTCGCGGATTTTGCGATTCTGTTCGCGGATTTCGCGATTATGTTTGCGGATTTCGCGATTATGTTCGCGGATTTCGCGATTATGTTCGCGGATTTCGCGATTATGTTATTCTATTCTATTGTATTCTATTCTATTCTATTCTATATTCTATTCTATTCTGATAGTGTCGTGTCCGATAACGAACGTTGACGATCATGTTGCTGACTTCATTTCTGTCTCCAGTCACTCTGAATAATAATACACCTGTAATAATAAAATTGTGATATTCTGGCGGGGTAAAATTACAGAGGTAAAGTGAAATTGGCTTTAGCAAATCATCATGAAAATCAATCCTAAGATTGGTATCTGCTATAGGTTTAAGACAGCAATGGGGGAAAGGACTGGGACTAAAACCTAAAACTCACAACCTCTGTTAGTGGAGATTTCAAATCACTTTACCAGAAAAGAAGGAAAAGCGTCTATTCAGTGGGCCATCGACATCGTCTAAAACACGTTCAAACCATAAAATTTCCTTCCATCTTAGGTATCTGCTAAAATGGGTTTCAGTCGATGTTGATCGAAATTGGTCGACTGTAAAGTCGACACAAATCCAAAACAGTTGTACCTATTGGTGGAGACGCCAAATCACTTCTTAGAGATTTGGATTTTGGATGACACTCAACAATACATAAACCAACACTACTCCATTTCTAATAGCGGATTTTGGTAAAAGACAACTTCCTCCAAACTCCAATACTATCTGTGTATAATTGTACATCCATGTCAAATCTCCCTTATTAACAATATTATTATCAATAACAACAAAACAAACAACATTAACAATGATAGCCAGGTAATTATGGAACGCTCCTTAATCGGTGATTATTTGTCATTCTTTTTCCTGATCAAAATAATGAGATACCAACACAAGCTGTCACGGAGGACAATAGACGCAGAATTTGTCAATGCCACTGGCGGAACTACAACAAACAAGCCTCAAACAATCAAATATAGTCCCGAAATCGAAGAGAGAAGGAAGACAGGATAGAAGAAAGCCAGCCGTCCCGAGAACGAACCTTATCTGCAGATAAAATTTATTATGAGCTGAGCAACCTCTGTGGTCGAGTGAGTATCACACTAGGACATCGAAGGTCCCTGGTTCGATTACTGGCAGAATCGCAGTTTCGGCTCTGTGCTTGGAATACGGGGTGCACTCAGCCTCATGAAGACAAAAAAAGAAATCCTGAATAACCGCTCCAGTGTCTTTATCTACCTACCTATACTTAGGACACACGCCTTCAATAGAAGGGGAAAATATTCTAACAAGAAAATATATCGAAGCATAAAAGGAAATATTCAAAATATAAATACAGGGTGTTTTAAAAACTGGTTACAAACGGGGGTTCTTCTCACTCCTGATGAAACAAACTGTTTTGGGAACTGCCCATGTGAGGGGCATTAAGGCCAAAGGTGAGTCTTTTCCATTTATGGGTCTAAATAAAATCATTAGTTTTAAGCACCCAGTAAATTAAGAAAAACAGGACCAAGCATTTTACTTCTGTCACAATTTATGCTGTTTTATGGCTCAATCTTATATTATTTTGTGGTTCCGGGTTCAATATCGGGCAGAATTGAATTTTTTTTAGTCTACTTTGCTTGGAATCTGGAGGATAGTTAAATTCTTTAATATTTTGACATTCCATCCACCCTGTATAAAGTGTAGAGAAGCGGCAGGTAGTCTACCTACTTTGCTTGGAATCTGGAGGATAGTTAAATTCTTTAATATTTTGACATTCCATCCACCCTGTATAAAGTGTAGAGAAGCGGCAGGTAATATTTTATTAGAGTTATTTATTTTGTAGCTTTCTCCTCCTCCTCATCCTCCTCCTCTTCTTCTTCTTCTTCTCTTCCTCCTTCCTTCTCCTTCTTCTTCTTCTTCCTCTTCTTCTCCTGCTCCTTCTTTTTCTTTCTCTTCTTGTCCTCCTTCTCCTCCTTATTTCTTCTGCTCATTCCATCTACATAATAATATTGATTGAGTGAGTGAGAGAGAGGGTTCCTGCAACTAGTATGTGTGAGTGAGAAATCG
>NW_007380556.1:0-10594 GCF_000475195.1 Diaphorina citri
CCCAACCCAGGAGGTCAGCCCAACCCAGGAGGTCAGCCCAACCCAGGAGGTCAGCCCAACCCAGGAGGTCAGCATAGAGAACGACATCAGCTTCTGGATCACCTATTCAACTTATTTTTCAAAACTAATATCCTTCTAATAAAGAAAAATGCCAAATTTCGTTCATTTTTACCTAAAAAGAGCTCTTTTTAATTCTTCAATAACTTTTGAACCACTTGGAATTTTTTGACGCCAGAAGAAACCAAAACTAAGCATGATATACTGCATCAAACCACGTAGAGTAGAGGTCTCCAGTATGATCCATTTTTGTATCACGGGCCCCTCTCTCTCTTTCTCTTTCTTTCTCTTTCCCTCCGTCTATCTCTCTCTCTTCTCTCGATCTCTCTCTCTTTCTTCCTCTTTCCCTCCATCTATATAGTTAATATTTCGCTCTCTTTTTTCACTCTCCTTCCCTCCATCCTCCCTCTCTACTTCTCTCAGTCTCTCCCTCTCTCTTTCTCTCTCCCTCCCTCTCTCTCTATCTCTCTTTATCGCATTCTCTTCCTATAGGTAGTTAATATTTCGCTCTCTTTCTTTCACTCTCTCTCTCTCCCCCTCTCCTTCCTTCTCTATCTCTATCTCCTTCTTTATCTCTCTCTGTCATATTTCTATTCACCTGGTGCAAAAAAGAAATTTCCCAAAATGAAATATACAAAATACCTAGCATTCATAAATAAATAATATACAGAGAACGCGATATTTTGTATCGTACATACATTATTATAAACAGCTCAATTTTATAGGTATACAACAGGTGTGTCATAGTCAGATAGGTATCTATGTACATATATAAATACGTACATAAAAAAATGATAAATAAAATAGAGAGAGAAAGATACACGTAATATCAATTATTTGCTATTGTGAGTAGATTCTGTTTTTTAGTCCGTCCTTCCTTTATTATTACTAATAATAAAAGGTATAGGGGACGGACTATTGTATTCGCTTCGGTGTCGTCTGTACGGGTTAATTTCCTATGGGGCACTTTGGGGTTGAACACTCTGTAGATACCTACTGTAATGACTTAAGTAACTATTCTGACTTCTGTAAGGCTACATGACTCATGAGTATGAAATGGCCACGAGCGTATCTTATACGAATAGGCAGGAAGGGGCGAAAGAGGAGGAGGGGAAGAGGAGGAGGGGAAGAAGGAGAAAAGAGGGGAAGAAGATGAAGTGTAGAGGAGAAGAAAGACTTAAGTTAATGGTGAAAATAACAAAGGAAGAGAATAAAGACGTTGGAAAAAGGAAGTATGAAAGATATAGAGAAATTGGGAGGGACAGAAGAAGAAGAAGAAGAGGAGCAGGAGGAGGAGGAGGAGGAGGAGGAGGAGAGAGAGAAAGGAAATGGAGAGTATAAGCTGACTAAAGTACGGTAACTAATGTTATATGTTACTCTCTCCCTCCCTCTTCCTCCCTGAGAAGAGGAAGAGGAGGAGGAGAGAGAGAGAGAGAGAGAGAGAGAGAGAGAGAGAGAGAGAAAGGAAATGGAGAGTATAAGCTGACTAAAGTACGGTAACTAATGTTATATGTTACTCTCTCCCTCCCTCTTCCTCCCTTTAGGTAGGTAGGTACATCTTTTTTTTTTTCTCTTTTCATACATCATGCTTTTCTTTTCCTTCTTCTTCTTTCTTCGTCTTCCGTTCCATCTTATTCTTCAAGACAGGATGGGACATAAAAGTCTTTGTTAAGTATCCTCTCTGCGAAAGTCCACAGGAAGTATGCTTGAAATGTGAGCTACTCACGAAGAGGGGATAAGATTCTAAATGACTTTCTATATACCGAGTGTAACTCAAGTGAAAATACAGGGTGTTCACCAAGGGAAGAGTTATTGTACACAGGAAGTATGCTTGAAATGTGAGCTACTCACGAATAAGGGGATAAGAATCTAAATGACTTTCTATATACAGGGTGTAACTCAAGTGAAAATACAGGGTGTCCATCAAGGAAAGAGTTATTGTACACAGGAAGTATGCTTGAAATGTGAGCTACTCACGAATAGTCGAACCAGCGACCTAGCGCTTACAAGGCAGACGCGCTACCCTCCCATCAGTTAACTAGCCTATATAATATACCTACTAGCTCTAATTTCATTATCATGTTTTAGCTAAATTCTCTTTATTCTCCTTTTAGTTTCTACAGGGTGTCCCAATAAGAACGCAAGATTTCATTGTTTAATAAAGCATGGTTCTCCGTGGAATAAAATGGAGTTCTTAGATGATTTGAGAAGTAAACATTCTGAAATTTTGTATGGAAAAATAATTAGACAAATAACTTCCTCGACTTTGATGACCTTTGGTTCTACCTATCAATAAGTGCAGTTTGTCATAGATCGTAAGATTGTAAATTGTACTATAAATAAACAATAAATAAATAAATAACCTCTCGTATCTCTTCCCTCCCCCCCCTACCCTATTTCCCCTCTCCCTCTATTCTCTTCTACCCCTCCTCTCCTTTTTAGTTTCTACCCCTCCCCATCTCCATTCATTGTATTTTTTATACCTCTCCCTCCCCTCCCTCCCCTCTCCCTCCTATTCAATTCTACCCAGGGATCCCAGAAGCAGCTAGGGTTTCCAACAATGCAATTTCCCTCCCTCTCTTTCTCTCTCTCCCTTCCTCCCTCTCCCTCTCTCTATCTCTCTTTATCGCTTTCTCTTCCTATAGGTAGTTAATATTTCGCTCTCTTTCTTTCTCTCACACTCCCTCTATCTCTCTCTCTCCCTTCCTCCCTCTCTTTCTTTCTCTTTCCCTCCGTCTATCTCTCTCTCTCTCTTTCTTCCTCTTTCCCTCCATATATGGTTAATATTTCGCTCTCTTTTTTCACTCTCCTTCCCTCCATCCTCTCTCTCTACTTCTCTCAGTCTCTCCCTCTCTCTCTCTTTCTCTTTCCCTCCGTCTATCTCTCTCTCTCTTCTATCTCTCTCTCTCTGTCTCTTTATCGCTTTCTCTTCCTATAGGTAGTTAATATTTCGCTCTCGTTCTTTCACTCTCTCTCCCTCTCTCTCTCCCCCCCTCTCCTTCCTTCTCTATCTCTATCTCCTTCTTTATCTCTCTCTCTCTCTCTCTCTCTCTCTGTCATATTTCTATTCACCTGGTGCAAAAAAGAAATTTTCCCAAAATGAAATATACAAAATAGCATTCGTAAATAAATAAATTTCCTTTTGACAAAACTTTCGATGACTAATTCGAGGAAATCAGGCTGTATCTCGTTGATGCAACTTTCAATTTCACCTTTCAATGCTTCAAAGCTTGTGGGTTTATTGGTGTAAACCTGTGACTTTAGATACCCTCACAAAAAATAGTCTAGGTCTAGGGGGTAAAATTACATGATCATGGAGGCCTTTTTTCGTCAGAAAAACGGAAAATGACATGATTTCGACTAGGAAAATGCTCGTGCAAAAGTGACAATGTGTCGATTTTTTTATGCTAACGCATTGTTGAACAGTTTTAGACTCCATGATGACTAATTTTGATATGTTTACAATCCATCTGTCAAAGATTGGGCAAGATAAAACAACACATAAAAAGTTATGACCCTTTCAAATCTTGCGTTCTTATTGGGACACCCTTTAGGTAGGTGTTATTAAAGTAATGAGAAAGTATTGCAGTCGGTCCATTTATTGTGGTAAAGAAAGCCGAGATCCTCTTCACAATTTTCTGGACATTACGCTTAATTACAGCATTGATAAGAGCTTCAATTTACCAAAATGAATCAAAAATCAAATTATGAATTATTTGTGATAAGCAGAGTTTTTTCACAACTTTAGTGGATATTACAGCATTACTAAGGTCGATTTTCACCACCGGGGATTGTCTCAGGATGGAGGAGCTTCAATTTACCAAAATGAATCAAAAATCAAATTATGAATTTTTTGTGATAAACAGAGTTTTTCCACAACTTTAGTGGATATTACAGCATTACTAAGGTCGATTTTCACCACCGGGGATTGTCAGAGGATGGAGTTCAATCGGACGCGACGCTGACCTGGCTATATTAAATACATATTATATAGGTATAGGGAAATCCTGATTTCATCCTGTCCCTCTGTCCTCCTCATTCTCTTCCCAAAAGGGAAATCCTGATTTCATCCTGTCCTTTGTCCTCCTCATTCTCTTCCCAACGATAAGGCCTCCGTTGTTACAGTTCTCTAAAATAAAAATAATCATAACAAAAATAATAGATAGGATTAAATACATATTATATAGGTATAGGGAAATCCTGATTTCATCCTGTCCCTCTGTCCTCCTCATTCTCTTCCCAACGATAAGGCCTCCGTTGTTACAGTTCTCTAAAATAAAAATAATCATAACAAAAATAATAGATACCTAGGTTGTTACAGTTCTCTAAAATAATAATAAATAACAAAAATAATAGATACCTCCTTTGTTACAGTTCTCTAAAATAATAATAAATAACAAAAATAATAGGTACCTCCGTTGTTACAGTTCTCTAAAATAATAATAAATAACAAAAATAATAGGTACCTCCGTTGTTACAGTTCTCTAAAATAGGTAATAAATAACAAAAAAATATTAGGTACCTACCTTCGTTGTTACAGTTCTCTAAAATAGGTAATAAATAACAAAAATAATAGGTACCTCCGTTGTTACAGTTCTCTAAAATAGGTAATAAATAACAAAAATATTAGGTACCTCCGTTGTTACAGTTCTCTAAAATAAAAATAGGTAATAAATAACAAAAATAATAGGTACCTCCGTTGTTACAGTTCTCTAAAATAGGTAATAAATAACAAAAAAATAGGTACCTCCGTTGTTACAGTTCTCTAAAATAATAATAAATAACAAAAATAATAGGTACCTCCGTTGTTACAGTTCTCTAAAATAATAATAAATAACAAAAATAATAGGTACCTCCGTTGTATCATAACAAAAATAATAGATAGGTACCTAGGTAGTTTGTGTAGCTTCATGAGATATTCAACTTGCCAAGTCAGCCAAGGCGAGAAAAACAGCCTCCCCTATGAATCCAACCATAAAATAAAACACGAACAATAATAATATTAATAATTGTAATGAATAATAAAAATGCGAATAAGAAGAAAAAACTCTTTTCATACATCATGCTTTTCTTTTCCTTCTTCTTCTTCTTCTTCTTCGTCTTCCGTTCCATCTTATTCTTCAAGACAGGATGGGACATAAAAGTCTTTGTTAAGTATCCTCTCTGCAAAAGTCCACAGGAAGTATGCTTGAAATGTGAGCTACTCACGAAGAGGGGATAAGATTCTAAATGACTTTCTATATACCGAGTGTAACTCAAGTGAAAATACAGGGTGTTCACCAAGGGAAGAGTGATTGTACACAGGAAGTATGCTTGAAATGTGAGCTACTCACGAATAGGGGATAAGATTCTAAATGACTTTCTATATACCGAGTGTAACTCAAGTAAAAATACAGGGTGTCCATCAAGGGAACTGTAACTGCTAAGGTCTTATCGTCCCGAAAACAAAGAGAAAAGGAATGCAGAATAGGAGAAAGCCAGCCGATCCGAGAACGAACTTTATCCGTCCAGGATAAAATCCACCCCGGGCGGGAATCGAACCCACGACCTAGCGCTTACAAGGCAGACGTTCTACCAACCAAGCGAACTAGGCTGGCCACCAAAGTAGAAACTGGAGGGTACTGAAGACCCCCGCGTATAAAACTTTAATGGAAGGGGGGGGGGGGGGGGAAGTTTTAATCAAATTAAATTAAACATCATTTTACTAGGCGTTTTTCCAGGAGGAGGAGGGGTGTGATTTTACTAAAGAGAGGGAGGTAAAGGATAGTGGGAGATGAGGGGAGAGCGTGGTTTCATTGAAGAAAGGGGAGGGAGTGGGATGTGGTTTTATTAAAAAGGGGGGAGAAAAATTAAGAGCGGAGGGGAGGGAGAACAGGACATTGGAAGAGGAGGAGGAGGAGGAGAAGGAGAGGCACCTACTTGTTTTTTTTTTATTATTATTATTTTTAAAAACAAGCAGGGCCCGTCCCTCCGGGAATTTTTAGCTTGTAGTTTATTCGATCGTGATGTACCTAATTTGTTTAATATTCAGTTTATTATTATTATTCTTGATTTGATTTTTTGATTTTCCTTGCATGTAATGATTTAAAATCAAGACTAACAGCCCGTTCTCCCTTTATTCCCAATATAATGTTTAAGTCACCTTAATTTGGTATGTAGTCCACAAATGTGACAAGGATGCAACACAAAACGTTCGGTTGGGATAGGTGCTGCAGTTGGCGGTATTTCGACCGCTTTTTGGCGGTTTTCAGCTATACTGACTATTACGTTAGAGATATTGTAAAAGTTACAATAGAACAACACCCAAATAAGCATCATTCAATAGAATAAGGAAAGTCGTGTGATGTTCACACCAGATTTTTTTTTTCATTAACACATTGTGTACGAAGCATGAAAACACGAATTAGCGCTAGGTCCGGAGGCCCAATTTGGGTGATTTCCGATGTGATCCATTTGAGGGGAGGGAGAGGTTGTTATTAGAGGAGAAAGAGGGCGTGTGATGTTTTTATTAGAGAGATTGGAATGAGAAAGGTGATGTTTTTATTAATTTCCATTTTTATGAGCGCCGTGCTTGTGAGTGCTTATGCAATGTGCAGAGTTGTATAGAGAAATTAGTGGAGATGTCTTCTGTGTATGTATTCGAAATTTTATTATACATACCTATAGTTATTTCCATGTATTACCTACCTATTTATCATCTTATGGTACCTATTTTATCATTACTTTTTTAAAGGAATTTAGATGATGTGTGGCGTCTTCGTTCCTAATAAATTCACTAAAATAAACTGTATGACTTGGACTCGAACCATCAACTTCTGACTGCGAAGTCCACCACGCTAACCCCTGAAGTGTAATCGGTTTTCAAGTCACCCCGTATAAAAGCCCGGGTTGGTCATAGATCAAAAGTTTGCCAAACTTTACAGTTTGTTTCTTCTCTTCTCCCTCTGTTATTTTTCTACCTCTTCTCTTTTTCCTTCTCCTCCTATTTCTTCCCCTCTCCTCGTTTCCCACTTTCCTTCTCCTCCTATTTCTTCCCCTCTCCTCCTTTCCCACTTTCCTTCTCCTCCAATTTCTTCCCCTCTCCTCCTTTCCCACTTTCCTTCATCTCCTATTTATTCCCCTCTCCTCCTTTCCCACTTTCCTTCTCCTCCTATTTCTTCCCCTCTCCTCCTTTCCCACTTTCCTTCTCCTCCTATTTCTTCCCCTTTTTTTGTCCCTCTCTCCTTTTTTCCTACCCCACCCTTTTACTACTCATTCTATCATCCCTTTCTCTCTCTCTCTCTCTTTCTATCTCTCTCTCTTTTTTTATTCCTCCCCTCTCCTCCTTCTCCCTTCCTTTTTTTCACTCTTCATCTGTTTTTATTTCGAATTCTATCTTTCCTTTACCTGATTCATTCTGTTTTTCCTCAATTACCGTCAAAAACCTCTGCTTTCCTGTCCTTGATCATTTCCCGGCCGCTGGCTGTTTCCTTTTGCTCGTTTTAATTGAAATACCTACCTAATTAATTCAATAAAGTTGACTGAAAATTCTAAAAAAAAGGCCCTGCTTCAGTGCTAAGTTTTATTTTTTTGAAAGAGATTTGCTAGAGGGAACTGTAACTGCTAAGGTATCATCCCGAAAGCGAAGAGAGAATGTCAGGATAGAAGAAAGCCAGCCGTTCCGAGAACGAACATTATTCGTTCAGATTAAAATCCGTTCCGGGCGGGAAGCGAACCCCCGACCTAGCGTTTACAAGGCAGACGCACTACCAACCAAGCTAACAAATAACTAGGCTGGCTAAAGATTTTCTTATAGAGGGAACTACCTATAACTGCTGCTTTATCTTATCGTCCTACAGGTTTTATCGGAGATACCTATAATAGGAGAAAGCCAGCTGTTCCGAGAACGAGTATAAGCTTTCTAGCATTTTCTGAGGTCTAGCAGTATGATACACTTTTGACAGTCAATCTTCCACAGCCCTCTGCTTTGTTTTGCATATTACGACCATTCTGTTTGTTTTGTTTTTAGTTTGTCACCAACTCTCCCTCCTCTTCTCCCTCTCCTTTTCCCCCTCCCTCTCTTTCCCTCCCATTTTTCCTCTTAGGAGATTCTCCGGGGTGTAGTGAACCTTTTCGAGTGCTTTTATTTCAGCCTGTGTCAACACTACTCTTTATACCCTATCTCTTGTATCGTGTTATTGTCTGTGGTGGATAAGGGTGCCGTGAATAGAGCGTTGAGTTCTACTTACATATATTTATAGGCACTTCTTTTTCCGCAGACTGGATTCTGCTTAAACTTTATCTGTTTTTCCCCCTTGAACGCTTGAACTGTAACTGCTAAAACTAAATCTGTTTTCCCAACTTGAACTGTAACTGCTAAAACTAAATTTTTCTTCGTCAGGCGTTGACTGTCAGATGCTGTGACTTTACAATAAAAAAAAGAAGAAGCAAAAAAAACTTTTCACGCTGTCAACACAAAGTCCTTTTCAACTTTAAATCTACAGTCACACTCCCTCTGCCAAACATCTGAGAAAAAAAATCTTTTTCCTTTGGTTTGTTAAACTAATCAATCGTCCTAAGTTGAACTTTATTTTTTATGTAGGTGGATTAACAGAGGGAGAGAGAGAGAGAGAAGAGGTGAAAGGAAAAGAAGACAGAGAGAGAAAGAATGAATGAAAGAGAGGGAGAGAGAGGGGGAGTTAAGAGGAAGAGAAAAAAGAGATAGGGATACTTTAATAGGAAATTAAAGACAGTATAGAGGTCATATTGACAGACCCCCCCCCTCTCTCTCTCTCTCTCTAGTATTGCTTTTAGAAGGAACTATTAGGTATCTTTACACCCACACACAAATACACAGACCCCTTTCGGCTGAAAATGAGATTTCGAAAATGTTGAATGAACAGTACTTAGGTAGGTAGGTATTGTTTCATATCGGGTTACTTTCCCCTGATTTAGGATGTTGGAATGCTATATTATAGTGTCGAGCTTCCCGATATAGAGTTCAATATTAGAGTGCCTGAATCCAGTCACCCGATTGGGCTGCCGGCACCCTAGTTTTATTCTCAGTGTACCTACTTATCTGTATTTTCATTAGGTTTGATAGAGGGAACTGTAACTGCTAAGGTCTTATCGTCCCGAAAACAAAGAGAAAAGGAATGCAGAATAGAAGAAAGCCAGCCGTTCCGAGAACGAACGTTATCCGTTCAGGATAAAATCCGCCCCGGGCGGGAATCGAACCCACGACCTAGCGCTTACAAGGCAGACGCGAACTAGGCTGGCAACCAAAGTAGAAACTGGAGGGTACTGAAGACCCCCGCGTATAAAACTTTAATGGGAGGGGGGGGGGGGGTGGAAAATTTTTATCAAATACAAAAAATAGGTAATCCAATGGTGAAAACCGCATCTTCCTAGCTCATCTAGAAGTGGGTTAGAATTAGTATGAGTGAGTGAATCAGTCAGTCAGTCAGTCAGTTACACAAGGGGCTGTATATATTTAGGACTCGCACTTTGTGCTCGGGAGGGGGGCTTCGCCCCCCTCCACCCCCCCGGGGGCTTCGCGTGTTCGCTACTGACGGGTTAGATGATATTACGATCTGCGCATGACGTCGCCTCCTCGATGGTCTTTTCGTGGTGTAATTTGCATAGTAGTCGCGCTTACGACGCTCCAATAGTTTATCAGTCCGCGTCTAGCGCGCTCTCCCGTGCATTCAGCAGGTGTTGTGCAATTAGGTCCGCGCTAGTTCGACAGCTTCCAACATTAGTATACTGGTCGCGCTGCGCGCTCCCGGGGGATTCGCCGGGGTTGTCGCAGGGGTCGCGCTTCGCGCAGTCCCTTGCTTTACGGTCGCAGCTGCGCCGCTCCCGGGGCTTCGCTGGTAGGGGTTAGATTTGTTGCAGGGAGGTATACGCTATCGTCGACCCTATGAATATATACAGGATCGAGCTGCGCGCTTACCCGGGTGGCTTCGCTGAGTTGTTGCATAAGGGTAGATCTCAGCTTACCTCGCTCCTATTGTATTTACGGTGATCGCGTCTGCGACGCAATTCACCGGTGCTTCGCGTGTTAGGATTAGATGCATGATTGTTAGCTAGCTATCACGTCTACCCATTGTTATTACAGGTCGCAGTCTGCGCGCTCCGGGGCTTCGCAGGGATTTGTGCATTGAGGGTCAGCGCTGCGACGCATCTCGAGGGCTTACGCCCCTGAGACTATATAAGTCTATAATAGTAGCTCAGATTTAATTATGTCTCGAAAAATAAACGTGATCCTAAAAGGTACGAAAGAAAATCAATATAAAAACACTTAGGAAATAATGATATTTCGCATAGGTCTACTCAAACATATAGTGTTCCCCCGTTGTATTATTATCTCTTATGGGAAACTTAAATACGTCAATATTCTGAGGGATAAAGTTATGGAATATATCGGAGATTTCACGATTATTCCCAGTCAAAATATAAACTAAAAATTAAGGAATACAATGGATGAATACCGCAATCTTTCCTAGCTACATCTAATAAGTAGGTTAATGAATTAGTTAATGAGTGAATATATAGA
>NW_007380556.1:11024-22487 GCF_000475195.1 Diaphorina citri
GAGAGAGAGAGAGAGAGAGGAGTATTTTAGAGCAGCGAGTGAGAGCCTAGTAGTTTTCCGTTAGGCTTTTGTGCGCGAGAGAAAGAGAGAGAGAGAGAGAGAGAGAGAGAGAGAGAGAGAGAGAGAGAGAGAGAGAGAGAAAGAGAACTACTCCGATTAAGGCTAAAAACAGAGTGGAGTTCTATGCGCTATGCTCTCGGAGCGTAGCACATAGAACTGAGAGCAGAAAGCTTTATGCGCTATGCTCCGCTTACCAAGTTATAAGTTATGACAAAGTTTGACAAATAGGTAATTACATATTATAACTAGGTACATACCTATTTATGTAGGTACATAGGTATCTATCCACGTTTTTGAACACCGAAAAGTACCTACCTACTAAAACACAAGTTCACTTTTCGCACTTTTATCAGAACGATATACCTATTCGTAGTTAAGTCCAAAAAATACCTAATACTTTCTCTTCATCTCTCTCTCTCTCCCTCTCTCCCTCCCCCCCTCTCCCTCCCTCTCTCTCTATAAAAAAAATCCCAGATGTAAAAAGTGAGTGTGTGTGAATTGAAACTTTTCACAAAAATCCCTCGGGGAGGTGAATGTAAATTAATGGGAGAGCAAAGTATATGAGTGTGTGTGTATCTGATTCAAATTAATTTCCCACCCTCTCTCTTTTTTACCTATTTTTCTCATTTCTCCATCCTCTTTTTTTACCTCACCCTTTTTAGTCCGTCCTTCCTTTATTAAATTACCATAGTAATAATTAAAGGTATAGTGGACGGACTATTGTATTCGCTTCGGTGTCGTCAGTCTGTCACTCTGTGTGTCTGTCCCCATAGAAGGACTTATCCAAACCAGGTCGACCTATATATCAAATTAAAGGTCTTTTTACCAGGAACACGAAAATGGTGGTGCAAATTTTGTTTTACCAGGAACACAGGTTTTTGGGGGATTTTTTTCACATTTTCTCACACAAATGAGCTCTGATCTTGAAATTCGTCGCGATGACCTATGAACTCAAAGCGAGAAAGTTTTAGATAACACTTCAGTCGTTAATTTAAGACCGGTTGTATATCAAATTAAAGGTCTTTTTACCAGGAACAGGAATGTGGTGGTGTAAATTTTGTCCAGAAAACCATAAAGCCAAAAAAACTGGTTAACTGGTTTTTTTTCCACATTTTCTCACACAAATGAGCTCTGATCTTGAAATTTGTCGCGACGACCTATGAACTCAAAGCGAGAAAGTTTTAGAGGTATTGTTTGAGATGAGGGAGAAAGTAAGAGAGAGAGAGAGAGAGAGAGAGAGAGAGTGCCTCCCACCCTTCGAAGAAAAAAAGGAGAAAGAAAATGAAAAGAAAAAGGAGGAGAGAAAGAAAGAAAGGAGAAGGGGAGAGAGAGAAAGAGAAAAGAAAGAGGGAGAGAGAAGGAAGAGAGAGAGAGAACTCTTGTGTGACATTTCCCCCCATTCCAATTGTTTACTTTTTCTTTTTTAGTTTTTTTTTTCTTCGTCAGGCGTTGACTGTCAGATGTTGTGACTTTACAATAAAAAAAAGAAGAAGCAAAAAACTTTTCACGCTGTCAACACAAAGTCCTTTTCAACTTTAAATCTACAGTCACACTCCCTCTACCAAACATCTGAAAAAAAAAAAAATAAATAAATAAAAAAAATCTTTTTCCTTTGGTTTGTTAAACTAATCAATCGTCCTAGCTTGAACTTTATTTTTTATATAGGTGGATTAACAGAGGGAGAGAGAGAGGAGGTGAAAGGAAAAGAAGACAGAGAGAGAAAGAAAGAATGAAAGAGAGGGAGAGAGAGGATAAGAGGAAGAGAAAAAAGAGATAGGGATACTTTAAAAGGAAATATAAGACAGTATAGAGGTCATATTGACAGACCCCTCTCTCTCTCTCTCTCTCTCTCTCTCTCTCTCTCTCTCTTGTACCCAATAAATGGATGGGTGACTGAAACATTAGGTATATTGGTAGTTATTATGAAACATTAAAAGGAATAAAGGTAGAACGGGCTCTAGTCTTGATTTTAAATCATTACATGAAAGTAAAATCAAATCAATAATAATAAACTGAATATTAAACAAATTAGGTAGGTACATAGGTACTGATTTTCTTTAACCACGATCGAATAAACTACGGGCTAAAAAATTCCCGGAGGGACGGGCCCAGCTTGTTCTAGTTTTTACCCATTCTGTCATTCCTTCCTCTCTCTTTTTCCGTCTTTTTTCTCCTCTTCTCTCTCTCTCTTCGTCCCACTTTCTCCCTCTTACTCTCTTTCTCTCTCTTTTCTCCCTCCCTCTTTCTTCGTTCTTTTTACCCTTTTTTCGGTCCCTCTCTCCTTTTTTCCTACCCCAACCTTTTACTACCCATTCTATCATCCCTTTCTCTCTCTCTCTCTCTCTCTCTCTCTCTCTCTCTCTCTCTCTTTCTTTGCTTTTAGAAGGAACTAGGTATCTTTACACCCACACACAAATACACAGACCCCTATCGGCTGAAAATGAGATTTCGAAAATGTTGAATGAACAGTAGGTACTTAGGTAGGTATTGTTTGAGATGAGGGAGAGAGTAAGAGAGAGAGAGTGCCTCCCACCCTTCGAAGAAAAAAAGGAGAAAGAAAATGAAAAGAAAAAGGAGGAGAGAAAGAAAGAAAGGAGAAACGGGGCGAGTTTTTTTCCTAAACAGATAATGCTCGTTCTCGGAACGGCAGGCCAAAATAAATTTCATTCGATTTGAGGGCTGTTTCAGTTGTTTTGTCAGCTTTATTTTTATTATTATTATTATTATTTTTACAAATTTCATGAAGGCTCAGGAATTTTTATATTGACGATTTGGAATTTGCATTTTGTTTCGAAACATTTTTCCTCTCTCTCTTTGTTTGAGATGAGGGAGAAAGTAAGAGAGAGAGAGAGAATGAAAAGAAAAAGGAGAAAGAAAATGAAAAGAAAAAGGAGGAGAGAAAGAAAGGAGAAGGGGAGAGAGAGAAAGAGAAAAGAAAGAGGGAGAGAGAAGGAAGAGAGAGAGAGAACTCTTGTGTTATTTTCATCCGAAAATAAGAAGAGAAGCTTCCATATTAAAAGCACTCAAAATCTTATATTATAAGAACGAGATCCATTCACTCATTCACATTTCACATTTCACACACTGATCGCTCTATCTCTAGAACCACAACAGAACTCTTGTGTTATTTTCATCCGAAAATAAGAAGAGAAGCTTCCATATTAAAAGCACTCAAAATAAAATAAATAAAGACAGAATGATGTTGTTAATACAGAGTGTTTATAGAGAAGATTTTGTTGATACAGGTTGTATAAGAAAAGCTTCCATATTAAAAGCACTCAATATAAAATAAATAAAGATAGAATCAATACAGGTTGTATAAAAGGGAACCTTCATCATTTAGGGAACCTTCATCATTTTTAGGAACGACATTCGGCCCTGAATCTCTGAATAGATAAAATAGTTATACTATTTATTACCTTCTTTTGTAGGCAAGCACGTTTTGAACTTTCCATTTTGATTTCCATAGAAAAAGACCTTCACTTTCCCAGAAAAACCTTCAACTTTTCCTCCTCTTCTCAATTTAGAATTCGCCAATAAAACCTCAAATTCAACCGTCAGCAACCACATCATGAAAAAGTTTCACTGTTTGCTCTATGAATTTACAATTTATTCAATCGAACCAGAGTAAATAACAGCACTGGCTTTATCTTAATCCGCGCGGAAAGAAGGAGAAGAACATGATGAAGGAGGCGAATAAAGAAAAGAAAAAGGTGAAGAATTCTCTCTCTCTCTTTCTCTCTCTCTCTCTCTCTTTCTTTCTCTCTCTCTTTCTTTCTCTCTCTCCCTCTTTTTCTCTCTTCTGCTTTTCCTGCTTGTTAGTTTAAATAAGATAATATTTTTTTATACGAGAACAAGGTGGAAAAGAAGACGAAGAAGAAGAAAACGAAGGGGGTGATAAAAAGAAGAAGAAGAAGAAGAAGAAGAAGAAGGGAAAGAAGGAGAAGAACATGATGAAGGAGGCGAATAAAGAAAAGAAAAAGGTGAAGAAGAGGGAGTCGAAGGAGAAAAATATGGAAAAAAACTTGTTTAAAAAAACAATGAATTGTAAAAATGGGTCAAGATGTCAGGAGCATAAAAAAAAGAAGAAAAGAAAGAGAATAACGAGAAGAAGAAGAAGAAGAAGAAGAAGAAGGAGAACAAGAAGAAAGAATGAAACGTTTCCGAAGTGAAGATGAAGAAGAAGAAGGAGAAAAAGAAAAAAGCAAGCTAACGGAAAATCTCAGCAAAAAAAAGTTGTAAAAATAAAAGAAAAATTCAAGGAAACTCCGGTGGGACAAAGGAAAAAGAAAGTAAAAAAAAAACTTACGGTTAAACAAATACGGCTAAGAATAAGAATGAGGCAAAATCACGGAAAAGAAAGGAATGGGAAATAACGAAGAAAAAAAAAAAAGAATAACGAGAAGAAGAAGAAGAAGAAGAAGAAGAAAAAGAAGAAGAAGAAGAAGAAGAAGAAGAAGAAGAAGAAGAAGAGAAAGAAAAGAAAAGTAGCTACTGGCCAAATTCGAATTTGTGTTCTGTGTTTGACAATGTGACAACATTGGTGTTGGGGGAGATATTATTAATCGTCAGTGTTAAGGTCTGGCAACACGGCATTTTAAATCTGACGAATGAAATATTATACAAAATGGTATTAGATTATTAAGAAAATTGGAAATGAGAAAGAGGAGGAGAAATCGAAGGAAGTAGAGGAAGAGAAGGAGAAAGAGGAGGAGGAGGATAAAAGGAAGGAAGAGGAGAAGGAGGAGAGAAATAAGGAGATGGAAAGGGAGAAAAAGAAAAGACAGAGAAGTAAGAGAAGAAAGAAAACGGAAGAGAGGAAGAATTTTAAGAAGAAGGAGGGAGAAGAGAGGTTGAAATGGGGGAGGAGCAGAAAGAGGGGAAGAAATAAAAGGAGTGGAAGTGAAGAGATAAAGGAGAAAGAAAAGAAAAGTACCAACTGGCCAAATTCGAATTTGTGTTCTGTGTTTGACAATGTGACAACATTGATGTTGGGGGGGATATTATTAATCGTCAGTGTTAAGGTCTGGCAACACGGCATTTTAATTCTGACGAATGAAATATTATACAAAATGGTATTAGATTATTAAGAAAATTGGAAAGGAGAAAGAGGAGGAGAAATCGAAGGAAGTAGAGGAAGAGAAGGAGAAAGAGGAGGAGGATAAAAGGAAGGAAGAGGAGAAGGAGGAGATGAAAAGGGAGAAAAAGAAAAGACAGAGAAGTAAGAGAAGAAAGAAAACGGAAGAGAGGAAGAATTTTGAGAAGAAGGAGGGAGAAGAGAGGTTGAAATGGGGGAGGAGCAGAAAGAGGGGAAGAAATAAAAGGAGTGGAAGTGAAGAGATAAAGGAGGAAGGTAGGAGAGCAAGAGGGAAGGGAAACCTTTAGAAATCAAGGATTTTACGTCTTTCACAAGAAATGGACATAAACTCTAATCACCATCGAATAAACTACGGGCTAAAAAATTCCCGGAGGGACGGACCCAGCTTGTTTCTCCTCTGTTTTTTGTCCCTCTCTCAC
The DNA here is from genome assembly GCF_000475195.1 of Diaphorina citri. Lineage (NCBI taxonomy): Eukaryota > Metazoa > Arthropoda > Insecta > Hemiptera > Psyllidae > Diaphorina > Diaphorina citri. The sequence goes on from NW_007380556.1 coordinate 16,602, forward strand.
TCTTCGTCCCCCTTTCTCTCTCTCTCTCTCTCTGTTTTCTCCCCCCCTCTTTCTTCGTTCTTTTTACCCTTTTTTTCGTCCCTCTCTCCTTTTTTCCTACCTCACCCTTGTACTACCCATTCTATCATCCCTCTCTCTCTATCTCTCTCTCTTTTTTTTTATTCCTCCCCTCTCCTCCTTCTCCCTTCCTTTTTTTCACTCTTCATCTACTTTTATTTCTATCTTCCCCTTACCTGATTCATTCTGTTTTACCATCACCCACAGACCCACACCCTCAAAAACCTCTGCTTTCCTGTCCTTGATCATTTCCCGGCCGCTGGCCGTTTCCTTTTGCTCGTTTTAATTGAAATACCTACCTAATTAGTTCAATAAAGTTGACTGAAAATTCTAAAAAAAGTCCCTACTTTAGTGCTAGGTATGTTTTATTTTTTGAAAGAGGTTTGATAGAGGGAACTGTAACTGCTGAGGTATCATCCCGAAAGTGAAGAGGCGGAAGACAGGATAGAAGAAAGCCAGCCGTTCCGAGAACGAACATTATCCAGGATATATAATCAGGATAATATCCGCCCCGGGCGGGAATCGAACCCGCGGCCTAGCGCTTACAAGGCAGACGCACTACCAACTAAGCTAACTAGGCTGACGAAAAAAGTTTATTAGAGCGAGAATATAGGAATTTGAGTTAGTCTGCCAGTTAAGAAATTTTTGGCACGTGGGTGGAATCCTATTAACTATACTAAACTCATTATTACCAGCTTTGGAGGATGAAGACGAAAAAGTGGATTTTTTTTTTTTTTTTTTTTTTTTTAAAAAAAAAAACAGAGGGAACTGTAATTGCTATGGTCTTATCGTCCCGAAATCGAAGAGAGGAGGAAGACAAAATAAGCAAGATGAAAAAAAATGGTAAAAAAAGCTAGCTCATGTTTTTCAAATAACTTTGAATCCAACATAAGCGCTGACAAACACTCTCTCTCCCTCCCTTCCTCACCCTCTCCCTCTCTCTCCCACTCTCTCTCTCTCTCATTCCTCATTATAAAGCTCGTTTCCAAAGTTCCCTTGACTTAAACTCTTCAAAGAGAAACAAACATGAAGCAGAAGAACCAGGAGGAGGAGGAGGATTAAAGAAGAAGGCGGAAAAAGAAGAGGAATGAGAATGAGAAGAAGAACAGGAAGAAGGAAAAAAGGAGAAAAAAAGGAAATGGGAGAAGAAACTACAAAAAAACTGTTTACCAGCAGTGTTTTTTTTCTGTTTCTTTTGATCAAGCACTGAAAAGATAATCTTCAAAATCTTAAAAAAAAAAAAAAAAAAAACATTTCTTCCCCTCTCCTCCTTTCCCACTTTCCTTCTCCTCCTATTTCTTCCCCTCTCCTCCTTTCCTATCTTTCCGTCCCTTCTAGTGCTTTTCCTGTCTTCTATTTCCCAACTTCTTCTGTTTTTTCTTCCTCTCACTTGTCTTTCTTTCTCTCCTATTTTCTCTTTCTCCTCTTTCTCTCCCTCTCCTCTCTTATTTTTTACCCCTCCTACTTGCCATTTTTCTCAATTTCTAGTTCTATCCTCTATTTCACAATTTCTTCTTTTTCCCTCCCTCTCATTTGTTCTTCTCTTCTCTTCCTCCTGTTTATCCCCCCCCTCTCATCTCTCCTCTTTCCTTCTTTCCCTCGGTTCCTCCTCTTCATTCTTGTTTTTTTCTTCTCCTCATTTCTCCTTCCCGTCTCTTTTTCTCCTCCTCTCTCTCAATTCTCTTCCTTTCTTCTTCTCCTCCTTCTTCCTTTCTCCTTTCACCACCTCCCTTTCTTGTGTTTTTCCTCTCCTATGTTTTCTGTTTTCCATTTTCTCCTCTGTTGAGTTTTTTTTTCCTCTATCATGGAGAATTTCAAAGTTGATGTGTCTCAGGTCTGAAAGCCCATCACTCCGGGTGACATCTAGGAAATCATTTATAAGCAACATTCAGTGCCGTGGCGTAGGCTGACGACAGCTATCACAATATTCTTGCACACCGGACGTTCCGGGTTTGACCATGAGGTGCCGGGTTCGACTTCTCAAGCCTGACAAGTTTAGTCCAAGAGAGCCGAGGCCTAAATTAAAGTCGCACCAAATTTGACCAAACCCTTCTCTCTTTTTCGCCAATATCACAGTCACTCTACGTCAGAGTGCATCGGGGATTTGTCGATTAGTTAGAAAACAAAATTCTCTACTATTTTCAATATTATTTGACATATTTACTCACTACCGGCCCGGAGTTAGAAGCGTTAAATTTCAGCAAGATCCAACGAAAAAAACCACTTTCTCTCCCACTCTCTCTCTCTCTCATTCCTCATTATAAAGCTCTTTTCCAAAGTTCCCTTGACTTAAACTCTTCAAAGAGAAACAAACATGAAGCAGAAGAACCATGAGGAGGAGGAGGAGGAGGAGGAGGATTAAAGAAGAAGGCGGAAAAAGAAGAGGAATGAGAATGAGAGGAAGAACAGGAAGAAGGAAAAAAGGAGAAAAAGAGGAAATGGGAGAAGAAACTAAAAAAAAAAAAAACTGTTTACCAGCAGTGTTTTTTTCTGCTTCCTCTAGCTAGCTAGAACCTCTTCAAAGGAAATTCTCTGGGTACCTAATACCGCTGAAGAGAAAGTACCTACAAAATGTTACGAAAATAGGTACAAAATATGTAGGTACCGAGTTAACTTTTTCTTCTTCCTATTCGGGAACTCATATAAGGCGCCCTACGTAGGTACTTCTTCAGCTATACAATGAACAATTGAACATATAGGTACGTGATTTCATTTTACCCAACACTCTTGTCTTTTCTACTCTCTCCTCCTCCTCCTTCTCCTCTTTCTCTATCTCTCTCTTTCTTCTCTCTCTCTCTCTCTCTCTTTTAGCTACTCACATAAAATTTAGTTAGCTACAAACATAAAATTATTACATATTAGAGTTTTATTTGAACTTCACTGTTTAACTGCTATTAGTGATTTTTGGGAGAGAGAGAATGAGAGAGAGAGAGAGAGAGAGAGAGAGAGAGAGAGAGAAAATTCAGTCAAAATTCAAATTGCAAAAAAATGGATTGAAGAGGAATATTGCAAAAAAGTGACACATTTTTTCGTCTTTCTTCAAAACAACTCAAGTGTGAAAATTGTTATTTGAGCGTCCTCTCTCTCTCTCTCTCTCTCACTCTCTCTTTCTCTTTCATGTACCAATTCCGCAGCCTTTTTTTCTTCTACTTGCTCTCTATCATCATCTCTCTCTCTCTCATTTCTCTAATTAGCATTTTCTTTATTTTCTCTCTCTCTCTGTCTCTCTTTTCCTTCTCTCTTTCTAGTGCCTTCTACGTAACACATGTACCCACAAGGGAAAAAAATATAGGAAAATTAAGAATACGAAAAAAAGAGGAGGTGATGGAAGAAGAAGTGGAAGGTGAAGAACGGAATAGGGAGAGAAGGAGGAAGACGAAGAAAAAGAGGAGGAGATTTAGTAGAAGGACAAGGAAAAGAGGAGAGGGAGAGCAAGTTTTGAGGTTATGGAGGGCGAGGTAATGGAAAGGACGACAGAAAGAGGAAAAGGGAGGGGAGGAGGAGAAGAAGAGAAGAACAGAGGAGAAAAAGGAGCACAAGTTTTAGGGTTATAAAAGCAAGTGGGGGGGGGGGGTGGCTTATTAGTGATCCATGAAAAATTGACCACGCACGGCCTTTTTGACCCCTTGTGGTCTTAGCAGCAAAAATGTAAGCTCAAGGTACAAAAAAATATGCAAAGATTGTGTACCAAGATAAAATTATCAAAAGGCTCAGGAAAGAGAGAGAAAGAAAGAAAGAGAAAGAAAGAGAAAGAAAGAGAGAGAGAGAGAGAGAGAGAGAGAGAGAGAGAGAGAGAGAGAGAGAGAGAGAGAGAGAATGGACATAAAAAGGAGCGAGCGAGAGAGAGAGAGAGAGAGAGAGAGAGAGAGAAGAAAAGGTGGGAGGGCCTTCAAACTCGTCAAAAGTCAAACCAAAGTTAGAGTTATAGGAACAGAATATTAATAATAGGTACGTTTTATAATGTAGGACGCACAGTATTCCTCTGTAGGTAGTACCTACCCACCTACCCAGTACTCAACTTCTTCGAACCCTCAACAGTCTGGTCTACAAGGTAGGTTGGTAGGTACACTAAAAAAAAAAAAAAAAAAAAAAAAAAAAAATATGCTCTCGGAACGTAGCGCATAGAACTGAGAGCAGAAAGCTTTATGCGCTATGCTCCGCTTACCTACTAACTAGTATGACAAAGTTTGATAAATAAGTAATTACATATTATAACTAGGTACATAGGTACCTATTTATTTTTTATTATGTAGGTACATAGGTATCTATCCACGTTTTTTGAAAACCGAAAAGTACCTACCTACTAAAACACAAGTTCACTTTTCGCACTTTTATCAGAACGACATACCTATTCGTAGTTAAGTCCAAAAAATACCTATCTCTCTCTTCATCTCTCTCTCTCTCTCCCTCCCCCCTCTCCCTCTCTCTCCCTCCCTCTCTCCCTCCCCCTTTCCCTCCCTCTCTCTCTATAAAAAAAATCCCAGATGGAAAAAGTGAGTTGTGTGAATTGAAACTTTTCACAAAAATCCCTCGGGGGAGGTGAATGTAAATTAATGGGAGTGCAAAGTATGAGTATGAGTATGAGTGTGTGTGTATATCTGATTCAAATTAATTTCCCACCCTCTCTCTTTTCTCCCTCCCTTTTTTTCTCTTTTCTCCATCCTCTTTTTTTACCTCACCCTTTTTAGCCCGTCCTTCCTTTATTATTACGATAGTAATAAAAAAAGGTATAGTGGACAGGCTATTGTATTAGCTTCGGTGTCGTCTGTCTGTCAGTCTGTCAGTCTGTCCCCATAGAAGGACTTATCCAAACCAGGTCGACCTGTATATCAAATTAAAGGTCTTTTTACCAGGAACACGAAAATGGTGGTGCAAATTTTGTTTTTACCAGGAACACAGGTTTTTGAGGGATTTTTTTCACATTTTCTCACACAAATGACCTCTGATCTTGAAATTCGTCGCGATGACCTATGAACTCAAAGCGAGAAAGTTTTAGATAACACTTCAGTCGTTAATTTAAGACCGGTTTTAGCCTCATCTATGTTAAGCTACGCCAAGCAAGGCCAATAAATGGATGGGTGACTGAAACATTAGGTATATTGGTAGTTATTATGAAACATTAAAAGGAATAAAGGGAGAACGGGCTCTAGTCTTGATTTTAAATCATTACATGAAAGTAAAATCAAAATCAAATCAATAATAATAAACTGAATATTAAACAAATTAGGTAAGTACATAAGTACTGATTTTCTTTAACCACGATCGAATAAACTACGGACTGAAAAATTCCCGGAGGGACGGGCCCAGTTTTATTGCCCATTCTGTCATCTCTTCCTCTCTCTTTTCTCCCTCTTCCCTTTCTGTCTCCTTTTTTTACCCTCTGTTTTTTTCCCCTCTCTCTCTCTCTCTCTGTCCCACTTTCAAACAAATTAGGTAGGTACATAAGTACTAATTTTCTTTAACCACGATCGAATAAACTACGGGCTGAAAAATTCCCGGAGGGACGGGCCCAGCTTGTTCTAGTTTTATTGCCCATTCTGTCATCCCTTTTCCTCTCTCTTTCTCCCTCTTTTTAGTCCGTCCTTCCTTTATTATTACAATAGTAATAAAAAGGTACTCGCACTTCGTGCTCGGGAGGGGGGCTTCGCCCCCCTCCACCCCCCGGGGAACCGAAAATTTTTGTTCATAAATACGGGTGTAGTCTGCCAGTTAAGACCTTTTTTTGGCACGTGGGTGGAATCCTATTAACTATACTAAACTCATTATTACCAGCTTTGGAGGATGAAGACGAAAAAAAGCACTGAATTTTTTTTTTTTTTTTTTTTTTTT
>NW_007380557.1:0-1803 GCF_000475195.1 Diaphorina citri
CCAACCCACCAATCTTTCCAATACTGTGATATGGGTGTAATAACTGTCTCAAGAACAAGGGAAGTAAACTAGCAAACACACACATAGGTAACAACCATTGGTATACCTATACATATTACCTATCTCGTTTCCCATCATTTTCAAGAAGTCTTTGGTCATATTTAGTTTTTTGTTCATAACGACCTAAATGAGCGGGATTAGTGGGACTTTTCGGTCCTATTCCAGCAGGACAAGGTATTTTCTATTCTACAGATTCTATTCTATTCTACTTACTCATCAGCAAGGGGTTGTGCTCCCTCTTCCTGGCCGGGAGCATTGACATGGTATACTGAGAAATTCTCCAGCAAGGATCTCATATCAGAGAAGTTGAAGAACGCTTGGAAATTTGAAATGTCTGAAAAAACATAAGAATAAGACACTTTGGATTTTTTGCTAAATCCCCTTTAGGGATGAGCTATGAGCTTTTTTTCGTAACAATAAAACAACAACGTACTCGTGTGGTCTGTGTCGTAACATATGTCCATCCCGTAGTGCCTAATGATCATCAGAAGAGCAAGAGGATGCTGGGTAACACTAGAAAGTAGTTTGTTGAAATACGAGGCAGTATTTGCTATCGTCCCGTCTCGTCGTATAACGATTTTATTGTCGACGGTAATCATCGAACCGACCTTCCCCATGGCAAGTTATTGCTGGCCTAACGGTACCCCATTCGACTTCATTCCCTACCCTGTGTATTTTGTAGAAAAGAAAAATAAGGCAAGAATCGTTATTACCTACATAATACATAGCCATTACAGTTCGACCGTAAAATGGCATACAGCGAAATATTTCTTTAATGAGCAGTGTTTTTTTGTTTTTTTTTTACGTAATGCAGTTGTTATGCAAGGGGTATTTTGTTTATGGCTTGGTTGTCATAGCAACCCACGTAGGTAATCCGAATGGAGGGAAGGGGAGGGAAGGGGGTGGTAGCAGGAAACGAATTACCATAATATGACTGTTATAGGGGGGGCTAGTCACTCTCTACCCTTTAACTGTATAGATTTACCTATATAACTTTGCCCTCTTTTCAAGAAGGAAGTTAGAAGTAGGAGGAAGTTAGCTATTTTCAACCGGGGGGGAGTGTTACCTTTGAACTTTAAACTGACCGTGACCAGAAAGAATAAAATTTGGAAAATGTGGGCTAAAGTTTAACCCACGTCATTTTATGCATTAAAAGAATTACTACCTGTAACTTGGGCACTTTTTTCTTTTCTGCATTTTTTAATTTTTCCTCTAGCTAACTATTAACGTTGTAATTTTCAAGTAAGTATAAGAGTTTGCACGCGGGAGACCCGGGTTCGATTCCCGGCGGGGTGAAATTTGTATCAAGCAAATTTAATGATTGACTCCGTGACTGGCTGTTGCGGGGCCCACTCAGGCTCGTGAGGAAAATGAGTAGCTATGGCTATGACATATAAATGCGCATAGCGATAGCGACCGGTGCCAGCATGGTAGGTAAACATTGGATGTTGGGATTATTGAGATATTGGGAAAATCCTACAATGCTGCAGTGAGCACCAAAGTTGTGATATAATAACACAAAGAAACTGCATTTACATAAGAGTTTAGCTCTAATTTAATTTGGACTAACTCTACTATTTGTACAGTTTTGTTCGATGTTCGAAAATTTCACTTGTTATTCCTTGAGAAGTACTGCAACAGGATACGAAAGGTACTAAAATGTAGTACCAAAAGTACTCAAATGGGGTACGGAAAGTACTAAAGTGTGGTGCAAAAAGTACTAAAATATAATAGCACCACACA
>NW_007380557.1:6291-31401 GCF_000475195.1 Diaphorina citri
AAAAAAAAGATGAGTGTTCCACCGCCGTTTCCATTTTCTAGACAGTACGACTTTTTAAAATCTAGTAGATTTCTAGTAGCTTTGTTATGGACATTTTTTTAAGCATGGTCTTTTGAAGATGTCTAAAGGCCGACTTGCGTCAGAAAATGTCTCCACTGTGTAAACATTTTCTAATCAACTAATCATATTTATTCTGTGTTTAGCACTACACTTCATTTTGACAATTTTGGCTCTCATTTCATTAGAAAACGTTCAAGTTGGCAAGAGATTAAAAGGCTCCATCAAGGAATTAAGAGGAGGAAAACGAATCCCCGAAAACCTATCTAGGGGTTCCGTCACCACAAAATAGAAGAGGCCCAATTTAGGTTCATTTCCTACCGTATCCTAATCCTTGTAAGAAGAGGCGTAGAGCCTCGGTGAGCTTGGATGGCTGCTCTTCCAACACCATGCCACAATCCGAGATCTGAAATGAGAGAACCAAGTGCAGTTGTAAATTTGCACTCGACGAGGTGTCCTTGAGTTTGTTTGTTCGTTCGGTTGTTTGTTTGTTTGTTCCGCTATAACTCTCAAATGGTTTGTCCAATTTTGATATTGGCGAAAGACCTTAGCAGCTAAAAAGTTTCCAATAGATCACTAAAGTTAAGCAACATTCCGCGTGGTTAATAACGGGATGGGTGACCAATTGGTCAATTCCGTGCTGCTCGCTTTTACTGGCCCCACTCAGAAGAGGTGAAGTTAATGTGAGAGGGGCAGCTGCTTGTCAGCCTCGTTAACTTGGTTGGTAGCGCGTCTGCCTTGTGAGCGCTAGGCCACGGGTTCGATTGCCGCCCGGGACGGACTTTATCCTGAACGGATAATGTTCGTTCTCGGAACGGCTGGCTTTCTCCTATCCTGTATTCCTTCCCTCTTCACTTTGCGGAACGATAAGATCTTAGCAGTTACGGTTCCCTCTATTATTATTATGTTAACGCGGTCTCTTCCTGATCCCTTATGTGCCGCGTCCATTTTAATTTAGGACTATAAATTGCACTGCCTTTGAACATGGTTATTGGCTCTCCCCCATTTCAAACACTCCTGATCCTCTTGCGAAGCTCAGGAGTGGTTTGATTGGGTTCGAGTGTATGGTTACTATCTCTTCTCCTGGGTGGTACTGAGTCTAAGACTCAGTACCTACCCTGGGATACGGTTCCCTCTATCAAACCTCTTGGAAAAAAGTTCCCAATGGATAAGTAACGTAGGTTGGTATCTCGATGGATTACCATCTTAGCAATCACGTGCTAACTTTTCCCGGCAGTTTTCTAGGACCAAGTTCCACTCAAGTTACCTTCATCCAGGAGGAGCTGGTAGGGCTCCTCTTCTTGTTTGTCTTCTCCTTCTTATTCCTCTTTCTTCTTTACCCTCCAGTTCTTCTTTGTCCTCTTCTTTTTCTTTCTTCTTATTCCTCCTTGTCTTGTTCTTCTTCCTCCTTTTTTCTTCTTCTTATTCCTCTTCCTTTTCTTCTTTATCCTCTAGTTCTTCGTCCCTCTCTTCTTCTTCCTCCTCTCTTTTGTCTCCTTTATCTTTCTTGTTCTCCTCTTCTTTCTCTTCCCATTTCTTCTTCTCGTTCGTCTACTTTTTTGTGTGTTTTCCACCTACTTTTTCCCCTCCTTTTTCGTCTTTCTTGCTTTCTTTACATCAAAATAGGGAAAAAGAGACACGGCCACAGAAAGACAAAGACACGTACTGCTCTAGAGGAGGAGGAGGAAGAAGAAGAGGGGGAAGAAGAGTAGAAGGAGGAAGAAGAAAAGAAAGAGGAGGAGAAAGAGAGGTCGAGGAAGAGGAAGAAGAAGATAAGAGTAGAAAGTCTGTATCCAAAACAATTTGCTGAAAATCAGCCAAAGTTTTAGTTTTGCCAGCTCAGCTGGCTTGGAAGGTAGAGCGCCTGCCTTGTAAGCGCTATGTTGGGAGTTCAATTCCCGACTGTGGCGATGTACAATTCTACATGAACTTACTAAACCGCTGCTTTGACTGGGATTCGAACCAGCAACCTCTGGCTTACAAGGCGCTTACCCAGTGTTACCAAGGTAGTAAGTACACGTGCTTCAAATTAGGACAATGTACGTTGGATGCTCTAGTTACTACAATATACGAGTAATTCAATGTACATTATGTATGTACGTCGTATGTAAGAAATGTACATATAGCAGTACATTATGTACTGTACATAGTCAGTTGAGAAATAAAGCTGTCTATCACCTTTTAATAACCACGTCACCGGATGGAAGAGGATTCCTTCGAATTTTAAGGATTCCTTAGTGAAATTTCTACCTCACGTATATAGATAGCTAACATAGATGGTTATCAGTGTTATCGCAATAGACAGAAACTCCCGTGTTACTAGGTCAAAACAATTCCTGTGCACACAACTTGAAACTTCGTTGTAGTCTATTTTTTCCTTCTTCTTTATTGTTCTTTTTTTTCTACTTCTCCTATTTCTTCTTTACCGTCTCCTTCTTTGTGATCCTATTCTTTGCCTTCTTTTTTTACCCTCTAGTTCTTCGTCCTCCTCTTCTTGTTTGTCTTCTCCTTCTTATTCCTCTTTCTTCTTTACCCTCCAGTTCTTCTTTGTCCTCTTCTTTTTCTTTCTTCTTCTTATTCCTCCTTGTCTTATTCTTCTTCCTCCTTTTTTTCTTCTTTATCCTCTAGTTCTTCGTCCCTCTCTTCTTCTTTCTCCTCTCTTTTGTCTCCTTTATCTTTCTTGTTCTCCTCTTCTTTCTCTTCCTCTTTCTTCTTCTCGTTCACCTACTTTTTTGTGTGTTTTCCACCTACTTTTTTTCCTCCTTTTTCGTCTTTCTTGCTTTCTTTACGTCAAAATAGGGAAAAAGAGACACGACCACAGAAAGACACGTACTGCTCTATAGGTCATGGGCACTTTGAATAATTTACTACGTCGCTACAGTTATGACGAGTGTTTTTGTGTGGGGAAACACATTATTGTGTGTGGGGAAATAACTACAGGACGCTTCAAAAGCTTCTAGATCACCCCCTTACAAAGCAAGCCGAGTACTAATTTGCTCCGGCAGTGAGCAACGGATCTGGGATTTCAACGGCGCTGTCTGTATAACTGACGAGGGTTTTACCCTCCATTCGGCGACAAGCTACCCGCCTCCTTACAGTAACGTCACTAGCAGGACACGTTACCCACATGGTCACCCATCCAGATATATATACCAACCTACCAAAGACGTGCACTGTTACATAACTTCAGTGATCCATTGGAAACCGGTGCATGCAACGTGCTATCGCCGTGCTGGCTTTGATTTTAGAAAAGTAAATAAAATTATCAAACCACTTTAAAAACTTTAATTTCCAAGTACATAATTTTCGTACATCGGACATGAGTTGTACCTGTAGAAAGGAAAGTGTATGTAACTATGGGTAGTTAGGACTAATGGGTATACTCACAATTTAATCCGAGATCATGGTAGGTCAGAATGGCGGGTTTGCCCCGGTTTCCCGCGACGCGAGTACTAATTTGCTCCGGCAGTGAGCATCGGATCTGGGATTTCAACGGCGCTGTCTGTATAACTGACGAGGGTTTTACCCTCCATTCGGCGACAAGCTACCCGCCTCCTTACAGTAACGTCACTAGCAGGACACGTTACCCACATGGTCACCCATCCAGATATATATACCAACCTACCAAAGACGTGCACTGTTACATAACTTCAGTGATCCATTGGAAACCGGTGCATGCAACGTGCTATCGCCGTGCTGGCTTTGATTTTAGAAAAGTAAATAAAATTATCAAACCACTTTAAAAACTTTAATTTCCAAGTACATAATTTTCGTACATCGGACATGAGTTGTACCTGTAGAAAGGAAAGTGTATGTAACTATGGGTAGTTAGGACTAATGGGTATACTCACAATTTAATCCGAGATCATGGTAGGTCAGAATGGCGGGTTTGCCCCGGTTTCCCGCGACGGCCACGAGAATCGAACCCCGATCTGTCTCCACGTAGACCTCTTCAACCGTGGGGTCAGTCCGTGCCAGGGACCGAGTGAGGGGGATGGACAGCTGAACCTGGCGTAGGTCTACGTCGTCCATGGATTCGGCTTGCATACGCCTGGAAGGGGGAAGAAGCGATTGAGAAAGGCCCTGATAAATTAACTTTCCTATCTAGAAATCAACCCATTAAATTATTTGTGGTAAAGCAGAGGCTTTTAACAACATTTGCAATATTACGATACCTACTAAGATAACTACGACGGAGGTAGCCTAAACTGGGTTACTGGGTACTAAGTAAAGACTAAAGAAGCTACTCAATTGACCTAAGTAAAGAAGCTACTCAATTGACCTCACGAAGCAGAGTCAGAGTGTATCCCGAAATTCGCCGGGAATCAAACCTCCCTCCGGCACGCAAGCCCAAGGAGGTTGCTCCTATGTACCTATAATCCTATATCTATCTACAAATGTTTTCTTCTATCTGAGTTGGCGTAGGTACCCAACATAGGATGAAATTGTATTGCTTAAATGTTATTGTGCATGTGTGAACTAATGAACAGCACAGCGCGAGCATCTCAATTTATTTGGCTAACATATGTACATAGATAGTAGATACCCATTACATGATGAATTGAAGATTAACACATTTACTGTAGGTACTAAAAACGAACAGTACAACACATAACTACATTTATGAGACATGTAAATATCTACGTTTACACAAGAATACCTAGTTTGTTCCTAGATTAATACGTTTCAAAACCTAGAGAGGCACAAGATCAACAGTCAACTGTCTACATCCTAATTAAGATATCTAGTACCTACTCATGGTGGCGTAACATTGTAGCAAATCCAATGCACTAACGATTCATTAAAAAAAAAAACTAGGTAAGTTCTATGTATGCCTAAAAAATCAGACTCACTTTGGAAATTTTTAGATAACTTCAAAATAAAGTCTTTTATCCTTTATAAATGAATAAACTCTGTCAATACGCCTGGAAGGGGGAAGAAGCGATTGAGAAAGGCCCTGATAAATTAACTTTCCTATCTAGAAATCAACCCATTAAATTATTTGTGTGAAGCAGAGGCTTTTAACAACATTTGCAATATTACGATATCTACTGAGACCACTACGACGGAGGTACCCTCAACTGGGTACATATACATAATCTCAAGTGGTCCGCGAGATTTTTGGTTTATCAATAGTGGTCCGCCAATTCTAAAAGGTTAAGAACCCCTGCACTAGGTAGACAACCCCTCCTGTCTGTCTCACTCACACATGGAGGCTCTACTGTCTGTCTCTCTCACTCTAATAGTCTCTACCATCTCTCTCTCACTTACATAGGCTCTACTGTCTGTCTCTCTCACTCTAATAGGCTCCCCATTCCTACTATCTCTGTCTGTCTACGTAAAGTAATTAAAACAACAGACCCAATTATTCTGCGGTGGAAATAGAGAAAGAGGGAGAGAGAGAGAGATAGGTACAGAGGAGGAAAGAAAGGAGGGGAGAAACCGAGACAAAGACAGAAGAAGGAGAGAGAAAAAAGGAGGGGGAGGGTGGAGAAGGAGAGGGAGGGAAAGAGCCATAGACAGAGTGAGAGAGGGTGATACGTGATCATTACACCACGGACAAGATTTAGGAGAAAATTATTCCCCCCCTCTCTCTCTCTCTCTCTCTCCCATAAACACACAAGCACATACACACTAGGTAGACAACCCCTCCTGTCTGTCTCTCTCACACATAGAGGCTCTACTGTCTGTCTCTCTCACTCTAATAGTCTCTACCATCTCTCTCTCTCACTTACATAGGCTCTACTGTCTGTCTCTCTCACTCTAATAGGCTCCCCATCCCTACTATCTCTGTCTGTCTACGTAAAGTAATTTAAGTAAAGAAGCTACTCAATTGACCTCACGAAGCAGAGTCAGAGTGTATCCCGAAATTCGCCGGGAATCAAACCTCCCTCCGGCACGTAAGCCCAAAGAGGTTGCTCCTATGTACCAATAATCCTATATCTATCTACAAATGTTTTCTTCTATCTGAGTTGACGTAGGTACCCATCTACTGTCTGTCTCTCTCACTCTAATAGTCTCTACCATCTCTCTCTCACTTACATAGGCTCTACTGTCTGTCTCTCTCACTCTAATACGCTCCCCATTCCTACTATCTCTATCTGTCTACGTAAAGTAATTAAAACAACAGACCCAATTATTCTGCGGTGGAAATAGAGAGAGAGGGAGAGAGAGAGGAGGTGGAGAAAGAGAGAGAGAAGGAGGAGGAGAGTGAGAGAGAAGGAGATGAGAGAGAGAGGGAGAGGAGGAAGAGAGTGAGAGAGAGGAGGTGGAGGAAGAGAGTGAGAGAGAGGAGGTGGAGAAAGAGAGAGAGAAGGAGGAGGAGAGTGAGAGAGAGGAGGTAGAGAGAGAGAAGGAGGAGCAGAGTGAGAGAGAGGAGGTAGAGAGAGAGAAGGAGGAGGAGAGTGAGAGAGAGGAGGTGGAGAAAGAGAGAAAGAAGGAGGAGGAGAAAGAGAGAGAGAAGGAGGAGGAGAGAAAGAGAGAGAGAAGGAGGAGGAGAGTGAGAGAGAGGAGGTGGAGAAAGAGAGAGAGAAGGAGGAGGAGGAGAGAGAGAAAGAGGAGGTGGAGAGTGAGAGAAAGAGAAGGAGGAGAGTGAGAGAGAGGAGGTGGAGAGATAGGGGATGGGAAAAAGACAGGAGGGAGGAGAGAGGAGAAATTAAAAGGAGAGAAACAGGGAGTGAGAGGAGGGGGAGATGGAGGGATGAGGGGGAGGAAAAGAGACAGAGGAAGAATAGAGAGAGAGAGAGAGAGAGAGAGAGAGAGAGAGAGAGAGAGAGAGAGAGAGAGAGAGAGGGAGAGAGAGAGGGAGAGAGAGAGGGAGGGTGAGAGTGAGAGAGAGAAGGTGGTGGAGAGAAACAGGAAGTGAGAGGAGGGGGAGATGGAGGGATGAGGGGGAGGAAAAGAGACAGAGGAAGAAAGAGATAAGGGAGGGAGAGGGGAAAAGGAGGAGTAAAACAGAGAGAAGGTAAGGAAGAAAAAAAGACAGGAGGGGAGAGAAGGAGATGAGAGAGAGAAGCAGAAGGTAATTGAAACTCAGAAGGAGTGAGAGTGTGAGAGATTAAAAAGAGGGGATTTGAAATGGAGGGAGAGGGGAAAAGGAGGAGTAAAACAGAGAGAAGGTAAGGAAGAAAAAAAGACAGGAGGGGAGAGAAGGAGATGAGAGAGAGAGAAGCAGGAGGTAATTGAAAATCAGAAAGAGTGAGAGTGTGAGAGATTAAAAAGAGGGGATTTGAAATGTTGTGCTTGTGAGAGTTTGCAAGTTGTCAACTCAAAACATATTATGTACCTACATTGATTTTTCGAGATTAAAACCAGATTAAATTGAAACTATCCCACCTATGCTATGTCTAGATTAGATATTCTGAAAGAGGAGGGTTAAATTCCAATTCGACATTCGGGGTGCAATCGTCCTCGTAGGGACAAGTCAGTAGCTATGTGATGTGAGTTTCACGAAAAAACGGAGATTGCCTAATCCAAGATTAAGTTATTTTTCGAGATTAAAACCAGATTAAATTGAAACTATCCCACCTATGCTATGTCTAGATTAGATATTCTGAAAGAGGAGGGTTAAATTCGACATTCGGGGTGCAATCGGCCTCGTAGAGACAAGTCAGTAGCTATGTGATGTGAGTTTCACGAAAAAACGGAGATTGCCTAATCCAAGATTAAGTTAATTATAGTTTAATCTCTGAGTGTAGCCCTTGCAAATAGAATCCAGGTTAAACAATCACCTACTATTTTCCGTAAGTGGTAAGTACGGTTAGAAAAAAGCCTCACTTAGATAGGAAGGGAAGTTGCGCTTCCCCTAGCTTCCATGTAGGATACGCCACTGATTATTTTCCATTTCCATTCTGAACTGAATCTCCGAGATTGCGAGCTGCAAATGACTTTATCTGCAAGTTACTATCTTGTTTTATTCTACAAAGGACTTTTGCAACGTTTGACCCATCCTTTTCACTCTACCTATCAAATTTTGGGTCACCTAAACTTCCACCAAATTTGGGAATAATATTATTATTTAATTTTTTACATTTAACTTCTACCAGTTCTACCCATTCACTTACATTTTGGACACCCTCCCCCATTCACACCCAAAAGTAGATTTTGGGACTAGAACTTGGTCTTCTCCCACCCAAAACTAGAATTTGGGCCCCCTAGACATTATGTCACTCCTCTCTCTCTCTCTCAGGTTACAATCTGGCGATTGGTTGGCAGCAGCAGTTTAGTTCTTCTCATCCATTCATTCCGATTTTGAGCTAGTCGCTTCAGCTCCATGTAGTTCTGGCATCCCATATCGGTCTCCACATCTCTTATGTACTCTTTCCTGGGTCTCCCGCGTTGATTAGTTCCTTCAACCATTCCTTCAATGAGTGTTAGCAGCATTCCTTCATGTCTTAGATTGTGTCCGATCCATTTAGCCCGTCTTGCACTGATGTTATTCATTACTTGCCTTCTTTCTTTTACTCGTTCTAGTACTTCTTCATTTGTTACACGGTCAGACCATACTACCTATCTTGAGAGTTTTCCGGTAACTTTCACTCTACCTATCAAATTTTGGGTCACCTAAACTTCCACCAAATTTGGGAATAATATTATTATTTAATTTTTTACCTTTAACTTCTACCAGTTCTACCCATTCACTTACATTTTGGACACCCTCCCCCATCCACACCCAAAACTAGACTTTTTGGGACTAGAACTTCGTCTTCTCCCACCCGAAACTAGACTTTGGGCCCCCTAGACATTATGTCATCCCTACTATCTAAAATTTGGCTGTCCCCTCTCAACCAACCACCCCCACAAAAAAAACTAGACTTTGTGTCACTCCCCACCTAATACTAGACTTTGAGGGACTCCCCCCTTCATGGCTTTCCCCCCCCCCCCCTTCTGCCTAGACCTCCGGGGGGGGGGGAGGGGAAAAGGGACTCACCCCTTCATGGCTTCCCCCCCCCTCTTCTGTCTAGACCTCAGTGGGAGGGGGAAGGTAAAAACTTCCATCAATAGCTTTCGTATCAGTTCATGACTTACATTTTGTAAGAAATAAAAATAAACGTTGAATTTTACTTAAGGTAAAATTTCCACTGAAGATTTTTTTTTCTCCTGATGTAAGTATATTTAGGTCAAAAATAAGTACTTTAGTACATACCAACTATAGGTAGTAGGTAGTGTAAGGTTATTGAACGGGCTTTAAGCTTCTGAGCTTTTTCTCGACAATTTTTCCTTCTTCTTTTTTCCATGGGGATTTGATGTCACTGCTAAGGTCTTTAGTGTTTTTCCTGTTTGCTGTTTCATCTTAACTCTCGGGACGATAAGAAATAAGCAGGTAAAGTATTTGATGTCACTGCTAAGGTCTTTAGTGTTTCTCCTGTTTGCTGTTTCATCTTAACTCTCGGGACGATAAGAAATAAGCAGGTAAAGTTCTCTCTATCAAACCTCTTGAAGAAATCATCCTAACTCGTGAATTACATATTAATTGTCTGAATGAATTTTGACCTCGACTGGTCTTGTGGAAGGTCCTGTGGGGATTTCAATTCTGAATTGGTGCAAAATACACAATATGTACCTAGATATCTATGAACCTATTTTAACGTGCTACTTTCTGGTGCTCTAGTGTTGAGTGTTGACCCAACAAACATTTCTTACTTTTTCATAGCTAGTAACTTACTTCTACTTGGTCTGAATTTTCAGTTTTTTCACCTAGTTTTCTGAATGAATTTTGACCTCGACTGGTCTTGTGGAAAGTGCTATGGGGATTTCAATTCTGAATTGGTGCAAAATACACAACATGTAGGTACCTAGATATCTATGAACCTATTTTAACGTGCTACTTTCTGGTGCTCTAGTGTTGACCCAACAAACATTTCTTACTTTTTCATAGCTAGTAACTTACTTCTACTTGGTCTGAATTTTCAGTTTTTTCACCTAGTTTTCCCAACAACTCTAAACTAAATTGTCCCTACAAAAATGTATCCCTAACATTCCTAACAATCTAACAAACTAAATTACATGGAAGCACGCCAAGATTTGATATAAATTTTGAGTGGAAAATGGGGACGTACAAACTAAACTAAATTGTCCCTACAAAAAATTTATCCCTAACATTCCTAACAATCTAACAAACTAAATTACATGGAAGCACGCCAAGATTTGATATAAATTTTGAGTGGAAAATAGGGACAGGTCGTATTTATGAGATGAAAGTTTTAGTAAGGGGGGGGGATAACAAAAACTGTCGGGAAGCTGCTGATGGCGAACACGCTGGTGAAAGTGAAAAGCTGGAATTTATCCATTGTTAAAGCAGAAGGACTACACAAAAGCTCGCAGAAGATATTATTATACCTACTTGCATACTATATCTACGTATCTTTTTTTTTACAGAATATTTGAGGGTTTACCTCTGTTTATTGATATTAATACAATGTTTTTATATAGGGACTATATATAAGGCTTCTATATAAAAACCTATCTACCTATACATATCTGAATAGCAGAGAAGTATAGCAGAGAATCATCAGAGGACAGAGGGAGAGATAGGGTAGACAATAATAACATGGGAGATGAATAGGGTACACTAGGAGAGAGAAAGAGAGGGAGAAGGGGGATAAAGAGGGAGGGAAACTGGAAAATGTTTTGTGTGTGAAAATGAAAAGAATAACTAAACAGACAAAATGTTAGAACATGAAGGAAAAAAGCAGTAAAATCCAAAAGGGGTGAAAAGAAAATGAAGACAATCAAGACATGCAAGTTCAATTGCCAAGACACTGAAATTTGAAAATCAAAAAGTAAAAAAGCAAGGCCTGAAAATCGGACAAATTCACATTAGCAGACAGCTGTCATACCTAATGATAAAAGTAAGTAAGTAGGTATAGGTAAGGTAGGTAAGTAGCTATGAAAGAAAACCAGTCTTGGAGCACAGCAAATTATTTCAGCAGAAGTAAGTACATAGTTAGGTAATTAAGTAGCACATTCTAGGTATTATTTTACCCATGAAAACTTTCAGCTTATTAAATTTCCTTCCTATAGGTAAGTAAGGACGGTAAAAAGGGAGAAAATGGATTAAAAAAAAAATGTTGGCAAGTTACAGAGCTGACTATACACATTCACTAGCACTAGAGACATCAGGTACCTCTTGGTAGTCTTGGTAGCCTATTTTATGATTAGCAAAAAGAAGGGAGAAAAGCAATCACATTGACTGCTATATTTCTTCAATCCAAGTAGGTGTATGCAAAAGCTTTTTCAACAGAAAAAAAAAGCATTTACACAGGGAGAAGAAGAAAAGATAGAAACTTGCAAGAATATTTTTGGCACAAACCCGTTCTCCTTTCTTATCTCTTTCTGTTTTTCTATCTGTTCACTTAGTTGAAAGTTAAAAATTCCTTTTTAATATTTTTTCTTCTAATCCCATCAAAAAAAATTGAATCGAAGATTGCTTTTCTCTCCCCCCCCCTCTTCTACCTATCTCTCTCTCTCCCTTCCTTCTTTTTAGTCACCTACTGAAAATTCTCCTATAATTAGGTTAATTGAGAGAGGCAAGTAAAATTTTCCCAAGAAAATCATCAAAAAAATCCTAAAGGAAGTTATTGAAAAGAAAAATTTTATTCTCCTTAAAGGCAGGTGGAAAGTGTGAATAAAATTAGGGCTTTTAAAAAGAAGAAAAATAAATCACAGCATGACATGACACGAGTTTTAAAAACAAGAGAAAGAAAAATGAATAATCTTACAAAATTAGTTAAATTAGAAGTAATGGTTGCCTACTCTCTTTTTTCCACCACCAAAAATTCGAAAGAAAACTCAAAAACAAAAATTGTGTTTTAAAAATGAACATCAAAAACATGGAAAAAATAAATAAAATAATAAAAACGCACACAAGTCTAACTAGAACCTCTAAACATACACACAAAGTCTTACCCAAGAAGTTTGACCTCTTCAGCAGTCGACGCGGGCATACTGGTCTGAGGTTCACAGTTCGACTCACAAGGCCTACAAGAAAATCAAAATACAAAACAAAAAACAAAGCTACATTACAAACGGAGGTCTACGTTACAAAGTTGTACAAGGTTGTTGAGAGAGAGGGTTTTTGAGTCTCTTGTTTTCTTTGTACAGGGAAAATTACAAATCAATACACAGTAATAGTATATCTGTAGCATGTTCATTCAAAGGCAGTTTAGTTTTCTTTATTTGTTGGGGCAAAAAGTCTGTTTTATTTTCAATATCCACCTACTTCGCTACGTTTTTGCCAAACAATTACCGGCTGGCCTGAAACTCATTATTATCTAGGTATTTGAATAAGTAGCAGCATTTTTACTCATTTTCTATGCCTCTGTGAATGAACATTAACATACTAATAGGTACCTACTTTAACTATTCAAAGAATTGTACAAGAAAAAGTAAGAAGGTATCCTGAAAGTACATGGGAATTCAGTAAATACTTGAATAGCTAATTATGTACCTATGTATAAATTCAAGTTATTAATAAAGAGGTCTATACGAGAAGGGGCATTTCTGGTCGGCTTGTACTGTTTCTATTGATAAGTAAATGACCCTTCTTTCATACACCTCCTCAAATGTCGTAGATAATTCTTGGCGTTCCCAAAACGGCCGTTTTATAGAAAGGTACTGAAGAGGAGATTACGTCATTACTTTGACGTCACTACAATGGATTCGATGGTTTTGACGATGGAAGCTTTAGCTGGAGGTAGCTACAACAATACCACAATACAATACAACATACTCGATACTAGGTACGAGGTAGGAACTCGTACTTTCTAATTATGACCTCAAAACCTCTAGTAAGGGGAAAACTGTTCGTAGGAAAAGCTTGGTAAGAGTTTACCACCTTGGGCTTAATTGAAGAAGTAGGTAAATTTCAATCTCTAGTCTCGGATGGAAGAGGACGCAAATTGGAACTTTTCGTGTGACAAGCAAGCATCCGATATTTTACTGAGAGCCAGGTCAAGCATTACAACCTTTCCGTAGGCCTTTGAAGATGAATCGTAAACTATGTACAGCGGGGCTATACCTACAACAGTTTTGTTACCTATCATCAAACTTGCCTTTTTTTCTAAAATAACTGTAGGTAGGTATATGTCCGTGCAAAAAATTAAATAAGTAAATAAAAAAGTTGAATAAATATGAAGTAGGCTCTACCAATGTTTTTTTATCTTGAAAAAAAAACTCAAATCCCAGTCAAGGGGTAGAATTTTATTCATGGAATTTTTATTTTAATGGTAGCAAACTGTTTTATCTGAGCAAAAAGTAGCAATAGATATGTACATCCCTCCAATTATTATATTTCTTAGTTAGTTATTTGAGCAAGAGGACATTAGGTATTAGATATGGATTGGATTGGTTAAGTGCCAAAAACCAACCTACCTTTTGCAAAGTAGCTTTGAAGAATAAAACCTAGAGCCTAGAGTTCTAATAGTCAAGGACCACTCGAACCACAATCTGAGGAGAAAGTTTATTAGGTTGAACTAATGATGATAAGAAGAAATTTAATTCTATGCTTAAAATCAACTGATCAGACTTAGTTCATTGGTTATTTGAGCAAGAGGACATTAGGTATTAGATATGGATTGGATTGGCTAAGTGCCAAAAACCAACCTACCTTATGCAAAGTAGCTTTGAAGAATAAAACCTAGAGCCTAAAGTTCTGTTACTCAAGGACCACTCAAACCACAATCTGAGGAAAAAGTTTATTAGGTTGAACTAATGATGATAAGAGGGAATTTAATTCTATGCTTAAAATCAACTGATCAGATTTTGTAAGCCAATGGGTCCAACTAGAAGTCTAGAACTGAATTTGAACTCGGATTCTGCTCGCAGTCATCAGTAGATTGAATGTAGCAAGCATGCAAAAAGAAATTTGAACTCAGATTCTGCTCGCAGTCATGAGTAGATAGAATGTAGCAAGCATGCAAAAAGCATGACATAGATAAGAATGAGATATTAGACAAGCCATGTCAAATAGCTGAAACTCAGAAAGCTAGACAAGCAGGCACTTAATCTTCTCCATGATAAATTTCATACTTACTGAATATGTAGACTTTCCAACGGGGAGGTTTATCAATGTGTCCAGGCCTGCGTTCCATAGAATATTTTACGGTTTGTGTTTTGCGTATTACTAAAGTTAGCAACAAATGTGGCCCATTTGGAAAGCTGGGGCAGGAAAATGAAAATCCAAGCTTAATGTTGCATGCCTGTATTGCCTATTGAGAAAAAATGTTTTGTGTGTGAAAATGAAAGGAATAACTAAACAGACAAAATGTTAGAACATGAAGGAAAAAAGCAGTAAAATCCAAAAGGGGTGGAAAGAAAGTGAAGACAATCAAGACATGCAAGTTCAATTGCCAAGACACTGAAATTTGAAAATCAAAAAGTAAAAAAGCAAGGCCTGAAAATTGGACAAATTCACATTAGCAGACAGCTGTCATACCTAATGATAAAAGTAAGTAAGTAAGTAGGTGGTAGGTAAGTAGCTATGAAAGAAAACCAGTCTTGGAGCACAGCAAATTATTTCAGCAGAAGTAAGTACATAGTTAGGTAATTAAGTAACACATTCTAGGATCTAGGTGTTATTTTACCAATGAAAACTTTCAGTAATTAAATTTCCTTCCTATAGGTAAGTAAGGACAGTAAAAAGGGAGAAAATGGATTAAAAAAAAATGTTGGCAAGTTACAGAGCTGACTATCCACAATCACTAGCACTAGAGACATCATGTACCTACCTCTTGGTAGCCTATTTTATGATTAGCAAAAAGAAGGGAAAAAAAGCAATCACATTGACTGCTATATTTCTTCAATCCAAGTAGGTGTATGCAAAAGCTTTTTCAACAGAAAAAAAGCATTTACACAGGGAGAAGAAGAAAAGATAGAAACTTGCAAGAATATTTTTGGCACAAATACAAAAATTTTGCTGTAAGCTGAAAGCTACACAGAGCCCCCGGACCGGAGGTTTATCAATTTGTCCAGGCCTGCGTTCCATAGAATATTTTACAGTTTGTGTTTTGCGTATTACTAAAGTTAGCAACAAATGTGGCCCATTTGGAAAGCTGGGACAGGAAAATGAAAATCCAAGCTTAATGTTGCATGCCTGTATTGCCTATTGAGAAAAAATGTTTTTTGTGTGAAAATGAAAAGAATAACTAAACAGACAAAATGTTAGAGTATGAAGGAAAAAAGCAGTAAAATCCAAAAGGGGTGGAAAGAAAATGAAGACAATCAAGACATGCGAGTTCAATTGCCAAGACACTGAAATTTGAAAATCAAAAAGTAAAAAAGCAAGGCCTGAAAATGGGACAAATTCACATTAGCAGACAGCTGTCATACCTAATGATAAAAGTAAGTAAGTTAGGTATAAGGTAGGTAAGTAGCTATGAAAGAAAACCAGTCTTGGAGCACAGCAAATTATATCAGCAGAAGTAAGTCCATAGTTAGGTAATTAGGTAGCACATTCTAGGTGTTATTTTACCAATGAATATTTTCAGCTTATTAAATTTACTTCCTATAGGTAAGGACGGTAAAAAGGGAGAAAATGAATGAAAAAAAAGGCAAGTTACAGAGCTGACTATCCACAATCACTAGCACTAGAGACATCATGTACCTCTTGGTAGCCTATTTTATGATTAGCAAAAAGAAGGGAAAAAAGCAATCACATTGACTGCTATATTTCTTCAATCCAAGTAGGTGTATGCAAAAGCTTTTTCAACAGAAAAAAGCATTACACAGGAAGAAGAAGAAAAGAGAGAAACTTGCAAGAATATTTTTGGCACAAATACAAAAATTTTGCTGTAAGCTGAAAGCTACACAGACAAACCTAATTTGTAATTCTAAAATTCTACAAAATTGAAAAAAAAAAAGACAAGGTAACCTGGTAACTGATGTAGACAGAAGTTCATGGCATTTACTTCTGCTTCTGTTTTCTGTACACAGTATTATTTTTGTCAGGATAACACCCATAGGTAGGTACATCAAATTAATAGAGATAGGAAGCTGTATCTGTTTGAAATGTGATTAGGGTTATTACTTATTAATGATATTGATTCATATTAAAACCATAAGACTGATCTTCCTCACAGCTTACCTTCTGTAATTTTATTCTGATCTACAAAGCTATTTTGAACAAAAGGTCATGGGTTCAAATCCCAGTCAAGGGTAAAATTTTATCCATGGAATTTTTATTTTAATGGTAGCAAACTCTTTTATCTGAGCAAAAAGTAAGCAGTAACTATGTAGGTACATCCCTCTTATTATTAGAGTATATACTTAGTTCATTGGTTATTTGAGCAAGAGGACATTAGGTCATTGGACCTACCTTTTGCAAAGTAGCTTTGAAGAATAAAACCTAGAGCCTAGAGTTCTAATATTCAAGGACCACTTGAACCACAATCTGAGGAGAAAGTTTATTAGGTTGAACTAATGATGATAAGAAGAAATTGAATTCTATGTTTAAAATCAACTGATCAGATTTTGTAAGCCAATGGGTTCAACTAAAACTGAATTTGAACTCAGATTCTGCTCGCAGTCATGAGTAGATTGAATGTAGCAAGCATGCAAAAAGCATGACATAGATAAGAATGAGATATTGGACAAGCCATGTCAAAAAGCTGAAACTCAGAAAGCTAGACAAGCAGGCACTTAATCTTCTCCATGATAAATTTCATACTTACTGAATATGTAGACTTTCCAACGGAATCAATTCTTACGTGAATATCTAAGCAAAATCATTTGACGCTTGATTAGAAAAAGGACATGGCAAACACAACTGGGAGTTTAATTTGAAAACACAACGCAAAGATAATGTTTCAATCCAAAGGGATTTTAATTACGTACAAGAGAAGTAAAAATATAAAAATTGTATAAATGTAACACAGTTAAAATTCTACTAAGCAGGGATCACAACATGGATTTATTTAAAGTCTTTTTAGAATGTATTTAAAAAAGAATTAAATTTTATTTCACAGAACAGAAAGCTTTTATCACAACACCCCTCCCGATCTGTATTTTACTGTTTATCTTATCTTTTTAATTATAAAACTTCCAAGTTCCAAGACTCGAAAAGCTTTTATCACAACACCCCTCCCGATCTGTATTTTACTGTTTATCTTATCTTTTCAATTATAAAACTTCCAAGTTCCAAGACTCGAACCAGACCCATGAAAAATTTTCACTTCCAACCTTGGATTTGAGGATAAGCAGGATTTTCAAATTTGTGCGCACACACCAATCGATATTGTAGTTCACTTTTTGTCCGCTGTGGTAGCAGCACGGTACGGCTGGACTCAAGGAGGTATAACACTAGTGGCTCGCCAATATCTACTTTGAAGCAACTTTTTAATTTTTTTGAAATGATGGCAGAGCCCGCAGCCCATTGAAGTTAAGCAACGTTGTGTATGGTTGGTATTTAGATGGGTGAGACATGACACATGCTGATAACTGATTATGTATTTTGGAGTGCTCTCAGCCAGCTAAGGAACTGGATAAAATTACATTTTTTGGAAATGATGGCAGAGCCCGCAGCCCATTGAAGTTAAGCAACGTTGTGTATGGTTGATATTTAGATGGGTGAGACATGACACATGCTGATAACTGAGTACCTATTTTGGAGTGCTCTCAGCCAGCTAAGGAACTGGATAAAATTATGAAAGCCTAATAAAAAGGCCAGGTAAAACCTTGAAACCATTTGATATTAATTTCTATTTTGTCTCATAATAAAATTTGACATTGAGAATGTCATCACTGAGCTATGCAAATGAGCTATTGTCTAGCTCAGCCATTCTTAACCTATGGTCCGTGGACCACTAGTGGTCCGCGAGAAGGTTTCAGGTGGTCCGCGAGAGGTGAGTAAGGAAAATTATGAAATCCTAATAAAAAGGCCAGGTAAAACCTTGAAACCATTTGCTATTAATTTCTATTTTGTCTCATAATAAAATTTGACATTGAGAATGTCATCACTGAGCTATGCAAATTCTGGATAAAATTATGAAATCCTAATAAAAAGGCCAGTAAAACCTTGAAACCATTTGCTATTAATTTCTATTTTGTCTCATAATAAAATTTGACATTGAGAATGTCATCACTGAGCTATGCAAATGAGCTATTGTCTAGCTAATGTGAAAATAATATTGATGTTGGCATCAAATGAATGTACTAGAAAATGACCACCTACCTATTAGGTTAGATGAGTTAGGTCATTTGTCATGGAAATATTTCCATGTGACTTGTCAGTTTCATGTTGCTTCTATGAGTCATCCTATAAACGAATACCTACTCATTTTGCTGATACCTAGATTGGGGTATTTAATTTTTTATGGACTGAGATCAACAACAGATAGACCAAGACTAACAACAGTCTGATTTAAGCACTGTAAAACCACATTTATTTACACTTGTTTCCATGTGACTTGTCAGTTTCATGTTGCTTCTATGAGTCATCCTATAAACAAATACCTACTCATTGCTGATACCTAGATTGGGGTATTTCATTTTTTATGGACTGAGATCAACAACAGATAGACCAAGACTAACAACAGTCTGATTTAAGCACTGTAAAACCACATTTATTTACACTTTACCTAATATATTCTATTGTAGTTATGTTTTAAGCAGAGCAACCCTCTTTGAGTGAGAGAAAAGGAGGGAGGTTCCAGCATACCGAAAGCAAGAGGTCATAAGTACCCTCATAGCTCATGATTCCCCTTGGGAGTTATGACCCACAGGTTACACACTCCTGATCTAGGGTACAATAGGTTACCTACAATTGCAATTAAAATTTAAAAAAAAAAAGAAAAAAAAACAGTTAGATAATATGTTCTATGGTAGTTATGTTTTAAGCAGAGCAACCCTCTTTGAGTGAGAGAAAAGGAGGGAGGTTCCAGCATACGGAAAGCAAGAGGTCATAAGTACCCTCATAGCTCATGATTCCCCTTGGGAGTTATGACCCACAGGTTACACACTCCTGATCTAGGGTACCTACAAAATAATGGAAGCACTTTGGCTAGTCAACTTTCCACTACCTTGGGAATCACACAGGACTTGGTTACACAGAACCAATTGCCTGTGAAGAACGTGAAGTCCAATTAGACAGGTTCAAATCTAGATTCCTGCTCTCTTCCATAGGCATGTAGAGCACCCCATGATTCAAAATGTGGAAGTCAAGTTTGATGCTTCTCACAGAGAGAACCAATGACCAGGAATTTGGTGTCCTTCCATACATTCAAACAGTGGCGTAGCGTCCATATAAGGCGTGTATGGCGGCCATACACTCGAAATTTCACTCAAATACCCTTAAATATTGACTTTAAACCAGACAGGTTCAAATCTAGATTCCTGCTCTCTTCCGTAGGCATGTAGAGCACCCCATGATTCAAAATGTGGAAGTCATGTTTGATACTTCTCACAGAGAGAACCAATGACCAGGAATTTGGTGTCCTTCCATATATTCAAATTGGTACCCACACCTGAATGGAGGAAAAACGGAAGTATTAGTTAAAGGAAAAATAATTCACAAATCAAACAGTCCTAGAAAGCTCTATAGGACTATGTATTTTCCTGCTTTTAGTCTGTCAAATTGGTACCCACACCTGAATGGAGGAAAAACAGAAGTATTAGTTAAAGGAAAAATAATTCACAAATCAAACAGTCCTAGAAAGCTCTATAGGACTATGTATTTTCCTGCTTTTAGTCTGTTGATTCCTAATCATAACGATATAAACTTGTGTGTATAGAATCACTATCCCCCTAATGCATTAAATCCCTTGGAAAATTAATCAAACTAAACTGCAGTTTTACTTGGCCAAAATCTCAGCAACCTAAGGGCTCCTTTGTTATTAGCTTGAGAATTGGCTCCCAAAAAAATAATTAAAAGAATAAAACACATCTATACTATCTGATATTAGTAGCAGTATGAGTTATCTATTTCAATTACCATTTTTTGTCCAGGTAAATCCTCCATCAACAATGTCATGTAAGTGATATCAGGTTTAACCAACACGGTAAGCTGTCGTAGATGAAAGAGAAATTGACAAACTTGATAAATAGCGTATAGTTGATAAATGACTTGAGAATTGGTCAATTGGCTCCCAAAAAAATAATAAAAAGAATAAATCACATCTATACTATCTGATATTAATAGCACTACAAGTATCTATTTCAATTACCATTTTTTGTCCAGGTAAATCCTCCATCAACAACGTCATGTAAATGATATCAGGTTTAACCAACACGGTAAGCTGTCGTAGATGAAAGAGAAATTGACAAACTTGATAAATAGCGTATAGTTGATAAATGACAGGATGGATAAGAAAGTCACCAGGACTACATGATAGGTGACTCTCTCCCATGACTCACACATGTATAGCTCCGTAACCATTAGATATCTCAGGTACCAGTGGCTGAAAAAGTTGTATAGTTTTGTCAGGAACATTGTGGTTTTGTGAATGGTTTTATCTCGACATTTAGGAAGGAACTTTGATTTTTCTAATTTTTGTTTTTATTACTACAATTTTGGAATACCACTGGTTCGATAGCATTCTTTAAGCCCTTTCTTTTGATAAAATTGGATCTTGAAAAAGTTCGTCCAGTTCAGACTTATGTAGCGTATACCCACAGGTGGGCCAATAAATGGTACGTTTTTTAGGTGGGCGAATAAATGGTACACTTACCCTAGGTCCTCTAATACATACCCATTGTCACATAGCGTGTACAATGTACAATTGATTGCATATACATACATAATCTCAAGTGGTCCGCGAGATTTTTGGTTTATCAATAGTGGTCCGCCAATTCTAAAAGGTTAAGAACCCCTGGTCTAGCTAATGTGAAAATAATATTGATGTTGGCATCAAATGAATGTACTAGAAAATGACCACCTACCTATTAGGTTAGATGAGTTAGACCCTAGGTCGCGGGTTCGATTCCCGCCCATGACTAATTTTATCCGAACTTCGTTATATCTACCTACCCATCAGTAAGTAGGTAAATAATATAGATAATAATTTTCAAACCTTTTGCAGAAGAGATTTTGTTAGTAGTTTAACGTCACTAACTATGAACCTACCTACTAAGGTTTTTAGTAGCCAGCCTATTTAACTTGGTTGGTGGCGCGTCTGCCTTGTAAGCGCTAGGCCGGGGGTTCGATTCCCGCCCGGGGCGGATTTTATCCTGAATCCTGATGGCATAATGTTCGTTCTCGGAACGGCTTTTCCTTCTCTCTCCGATTTCGGGACGATAACACCCTAGCAATTACAGTTCCCTCTGTCAAACCTCTCTTGAAAAAAAAAGTAAAAAGGTTTTTAGTGACGGGATTTTACCCACCATTCGACAACAAGTTACCCTCCTCCTCACATTACCTTACCAAGTCTAAGTGAGGCCGGAGAAAGCCAACAGCACACGCACAGATGGTCACCCATCCTGATAACAACCACGCGCAACATTGGTTAACTTTATCCATTGGGATTCTGGTGCTTTCAGTGTGCTTTCTCTGCAGGCTTGCTGAAGGGGCAAAGTTTTTTCCACTTTACCAGATCTGAATACGTAGGTAGGTACGTATATACATAGGTACCTATAATACATAATATACATTTTTTACGTATTTTCTATTCATAAGGTAGGTACTGGTAGGTATTCCCTCTTGAAAGGAAAGCATAAAAGTGAAGCTTCAACTCCAGAACATGATGTTGCAGACACTTCTGATTTTTCCCTACACTTAATTTCAGAAGCGTAGGGAATGCTGCGTAAAAGTGGTGAAAATTATCCAAAAGAAAGTAGGTAGTTTCGAGATAAGGTTCGTTCTCGGAACGGCTGGCTCTCCTCTACATTGCCTTTCTTCTCTCTTCGCTTTCGATTTCGGGACGATAAGACCTATGACCTTCATTGTCACAGTTCTGTCTATCGAACCTAGCGCTCTCTCTCTCTCTCTCTCTCTCTCTCTCTCTCTCTCTCTTCGTCAGTATGAAACTCCAGCAAAGTAGTTCGTGTCAACTGAGGAGGAAACGAATCCATTTCTCTTCTAGATACTTCTGATATTTTCCTTTCGTCCAGGTTCAATTTTCTATTGGAGTTTAGGAGAAAAATAAGAACAACATCAGGCTGAGGTAGAAATTTTGTACAGCTCTTATAAGAAGCTGGATAGCGTAACAGAGATTTGACTTCATGATTTGTTTTCAGACAATAAGACTGTAAAATAAGTATCCCATGAAGATCTCAAAATCTTCATAATTATCTAAAAATACCTACCTAATATCTTCAATCTGCAGAATTTTGGTAGATGGTAGTTACACAGAGAGTAAGAGTAAGATGATATCTGCAGAAATTGGTACACACTTGCACAGAGCAAGATGGTAGATAAACAATCTGAATCATCTTAAATCTGCAGAATTTCGGTAGATAGTAGTTACACAGAGAGTAAGAGTAAGATGATATCTGCAGAAATTGGTACACACTAGCACAGAGCAAGATGGTAGATAAACAATCTGAAGAAATTGGTACAAAAAGCAGACTAATAGGTATCTTCCTTCTTCCTAAAATATCACATTTCAGTAACTTTCTGTTTCTCCAAATCTCTTCCTCTCTACCAAGGACCTTAAAATCGTTCGTCACGACTACGACTTTTAAAGATGAACATCTTGCAAAAAAAGTTACTTTTTTTTAGATCTGTAATCTTGCACTATGCATTATGCAAGTAAGACGAAAAAAAAGTAGGTACCTACAAAAAATCGTAATGTTTTGGGACTTGCACAATAGTTCAAACTTCCGGTGAAAGAAAAAGGTGGCACAATCATTCAGCTGTAGGTACGGGCACCTAACATAATAAATTAATAATGTATGAATATACCTTTTGTTATGGGTGAGTAAAGTGTATGCCTACAGTATTGGTCCTATAGCATGAAGTCCAGAGGCCAGAGGCTCCCTAAGCTTCTATGCAGACGATAACACACTTGTAGATGTAGATACGGTACGTATAGAATATTCTATGAATCTATGTATAGATAAAAGATATTATGTATCGATAAATGATCACATCATATTATAGGTAGTAGATATACCTATACGTATATCTATTTCTATGTATAGTATAATAATACATATATATTAAGTATAGATAAATGGTCACATATATGTAGGTATTACCTCAGGTATTTTTATGTAACGTTGTTTAATGATGGTCAGCCCAGAGGAGTGCGTTCAAGTGAAAGTAACCTTGGGGTCGAAGAATCACAGAAATCAGGCATCAGTGTTACGCATGGTTGTTATCCGAATGGGTGACCATCTGGGTCTGAGCAAACAGGGTGCTACTGGCTTTTCCAGAGCCCCACTCAGATTGTCTTCGAATGGAGGGTGAAATGGTAGAATCCCCGTCACTAAAACAGTTATACAGTGACGTTAACTCGTACCTAGGCTGGGATTGAACCCACACCCTACTGTTTCTGATTAAAAAGCTAGCGTCTTGACCACTAAACCACCGAGACAGGTGAACCAAATAAAGGTCCACACACACTTAACCGTCACGGATACGTTCCGTCACTTTACGTCTAGCTTGTTGCATAGTACTTTACATTGGATCAAATGCACGACAGCACACTTATCCGACACAGATACATTCCGTTTCGAGCTGAAGCAAAGTTATATGGAGCAAACTAAACGTAAGGTGACGGAACGTATCCGTGACGGATAAGTGTGCGTTGACCTTAAACTGACACGTACGCAGTCCTACAGAAGACGGCCCGTATTCAACCATATCTGAACGAACCCCAAACGGACTACGTAGTCTTCAAGAAGAACTTGAAACTCTCTCCTCAACCTAATCGAACCAACACAAACCCAGCAGCCAACACAAACCCAACAGCAATTCAACTCCAATAGCCAACACAAGCAACAATCCAACACCGAATCAAGTGAGTTTCTTGGGGAACATCGTTGAATGTTTGTTGATTGTTAGTGTCAAGTCTACCATTCACATCAACATCAGCGTTATTTTATTTTACAGTTCAGTTCAGTATTTTCTCGTCCGTACCTCGGCAATGTATTGAGGAACAGTGTTCTTTACTTCGCTCTCTTCACTTTTACCGTTCGCGGTACAGTTAATTTTCACGTCACGAATTTTTTTTCGGTGTCTTTTTTGAGTGAGTTTATTTGGTTCATCTTTTAATTTAGTTGTTTTATTTTATTTATTAATTTATTTTTTTTTTCTTGGCTATATTTTGAATTTCAGTTCTTTTTTCCTTGTTTTCTTTCCATTTCGATATTTACCGCTGGATAGATTTTGCTTGATAGGTGACACATAATTTAGGACAAAATTGGCTCTAGGTATAAGGGATAGACGTGTTTTCTGTGGCATTATCGGTTATATTATTTATTTATCCAATGCAAGTTTTTATAAGGATGG
Source organism: Diaphorina citri (assembly GCF_000475195.1). Lineage (NCBI taxonomy): Eukaryota > Metazoa > Arthropoda > Insecta > Hemiptera > Psyllidae > Diaphorina > Diaphorina citri. The sequence continues at coordinate 30,731 of NW_007380557.1, forward strand.
TTCTGAGAAAATTCTAGGCACAAGGAAGCATAGGTACCTACCTAATGCCTACTAGAAGAAATGGATAACAAGAAATAAGATGTACCTATAACTACCTAACTTCATGCATGGAAAATTCCATAAACCGTTAAATGACATACCAAGTCCAACAAAATTGTAGGATTTACTCGTAAAATAGGTACCTAACTGCAAAAGTATTTTTTGGTTTCCTATCAATTTATTTTTCAGAGGGCCTAATATGAATCACCATCTTGAATTACTTAGTACCTGCCTACCTACTTATGAAAACAAGAACTTTCGCCAATATGTTCATTCTCCATTCTCCTTTGGTTTGTCTAAGAAACGCCCTCATTTGATGTCCTACTTCAACAGTCTAAAAATAAAGCACTGTACTTCCTATAAGTAATACGTACAGGTAGTTGCTGTAGTCTAAAGGCCTAAACAATAGGTAATTGAGAAATTCTTTAAATTCATCATTTAAAAACAACCTAGACCCTCTACAAATAATAATAGTAAATTAATTGAGTAAAATTATTTCCCAAATGACCTGCATTGCAGAGCTACAGCTACAACTGTATTTCAGTGTATACGTAAGTAATTTGTCCCTAAGATCAATGCCCTCAAGACATAAGTAGGTACATATTTTACAAGTCCCTACGTAGCTATGTATG